>NC_069500.1:754767029-754847029 GCF_027579735.1 Bombina bombina
CCTTCTCCTTTTTGTTTATTTTTGCCATCTTTCTCTTTATTTATCAAATCCAGCCTTCAAATGATTTGTTTTTGTGCATGTTTTGCCCATAACCCATTTTCTAATTTACCATCATTGTGTTTTGCCTCTTTTATTGCATTTTTCTCTTTCTTTCTATCTTCTTTCCCTCATTTTCTATCCTCTTGTCAGTGCATGCAACACCCCCTTCCTCTCCTCCTACACTCAGCTCTGCATACCTTTCAGTCTCCAGCTCTCACACCTCCTACTCTCTCCTCTTATTCTCTGTAATTTTCCTCTCTTTTTCCATATGCCTACCACTGCCTTATTTAAATAATCCTAATGTTTTATTTTGCTTTCTTCATCTTTAACCATATCTATCCATCTATCTATCTATCTATCTATCATCTATTTGTCTATTTATCTATCTATCTATATATCATCTGTCTGTCTGATCTATCATCTATCTATCTATCTATCTATCTATCTATCTATCTATCTATCTATCTATCTATCTATCTATCTATCATCTATCATCTATCTGTCTTTTATCTATCTATAAATCATCTATCTGCCTGTCTGACCTGTCTATCATCTATCTATCTATCTATCTATCTATCTATCTATCTATCTATCTGTCTGATTCTCTGTCTATATATATATATATATATATATATATATATATATATATCATGTATCTGTATATCTATGTATCTATCTGTCTGATTCTCTGTATATATATATATATATATATATATATATATATATATATATATCATGTATCTGTATATATATCTATCAATCTATCTATCATCTGTCTGTCTGATTCTCTGTCTATATCTATATTTTTTCATCTTTGCAGTAACTAAAACAGATTACACGCTTCCCTATTATTCTTGGTGTACATTTTTCTGTATGGCTACTGGAAGGTTATTATAGATAATACACATACTGTCATACCATAGAATTGTTATTTTTAGCCTCTGTAACCTACATCCTATACATTATCTTTCTGCCTTAGTATATTCTGTTTTCACAGAAAGAGTGGTTGGTTCATTGAAAGAAATTCCTGCAGAGCAGTTAAAGGATTCCAAAACTTTACTCTTTTAAGCACAACATGACGATCAGTTTCAAATAACAAACGTTTATATGTCATAACGTACCTACTTTTTACAGGCACAACAATCTTTCTGAATCTTATAAAATTATAATTTATATTTCGATACTGACGTAAGTAAAGCCTAGCCTCTAAAATGGGCCGTTCACCAACAAACTCAGTCGCCAATCCTATAGCGATTCCGTGCATATCATTAAGTGACAATGTTGTCACCATGCACATGCGCATTGCGATCCGTTGACTCGCGCAGGCGCGTATGCTTTCTCCTATACCAGAGGGGTCTACCTGTTTGATGGTCACTGACGTATAGCATGATGAGTCCTGAAAAACGCGCATGCGCATAGCTGCTATCTCCTATACCGGGTCTGCTGGTTTGATGGTCACTGATGTATAGCATGACGAGTCCTGAAAAACGTGCATGCGCATAGTGGCTAAAGGCCGCCATTTTCATAACCTGGGTTATCGGTCAGGATAGGAGGGTGCAAAAACACTAGCCAGCGGTGGGTTCGGAAATCAATCGATTTTCAAAGAATGATTTCTCTACAACGGTAAAACTATAAAACGCAATGACATTTACAAATATATGTGAAATATAATAATATTGCAATTGAAGATAAGTTTTTTTCAAGGTTTAGTGTCCCTTTAACCTTAAACTTGCTTGCCTTTTGTTATTTTATTATACTCAACACAAACCCCAATGTATTGTAAATATTTGGATTATGTTACTTATTTTAGCTTAACACTATCCTATACATATATACATTGTTATGATTAATTTACAGTATTTTTGCTGGTTTAGGCACAAACTCTCAAAAAGGTTATCCACCACTACACTATTAGTCCAGACAATCAGTACAGTGTTGAACATGAGCTAAACCTTCAATATAAAATAGAGACTAATTAGTGTGTGGTGATTGGCAGTAACTCAGGCTGTGCATAGCACATAATCTGTCATTGACTACTGGGACCTTCTAATCGTACCCATCCTCTCTAACTATAGTGATATTTACCACCACGGTGTACAAACACACAATATTGACCACACATAGGTGAGTGCTTCATCAATTCATTAGCAGGTCTTTGGTATAGGTACTTATTAGGGGCCCCACTACTTCAGACTGTGTCACCCCCATATATGGTTCCAGGAAATGCCTCTGTATTATGCCTCAGGCTTAAATTCATTAAATTCAACCCACTCTCCTTGATGTTAGCGGTATACAGAGCTCAAACTATACTGTGTGGGCTCATCAAATGCAGCTGTAATCTTTATGTGGTGGTCTGACAATCAGAAGAGACAATAGCAGTGTGACACAGAACCATATTCAAGTGGTTATAAAACCATTGTATAAAATTACCATTTCCTCCAATTATAGCAACATTTTTATTTGAAGTTTCTTGTGTTTCAGTCCTTTTTAATTGGCAATGAAATGGTGGGGAAACTGTAAATGAGTATTGAAAGTAGCTTAGACTGCCAGCCCAGCAGGGCAGCTCTGTATCTCAGTCACACTGTTGTGTAGCTCACTGTGTATAATATCTTTATTTCTAACTCTGTTAACCCTGTGTAAGGTACCTATATGAGGAAGTATCGTATTATTTATGCTATGACATCTTGTTTTATGTCATCTACCTATATAATTTTATTGCCTTGCAAAGATGTTTAATCATATCTTGTCACAACTGGACCATACCATTCAATATCGCACCCTACACAGCATCTTATCACCTTACAACATCTTCACGCCTCTAACCTCCAGTTGCACTGTGCAGGCCTTCTCCTCTGTTTTCCTTTTGTTTTGGTTCTGTTCCTTCCCTTTCTTGCTCTTACTGGAAAGCTTCTAAACACAGCTGCACAGTCATAATTTACTGCCTGAACATAATCTACTGCTTGTACACGCCATCATAATTAGATAAAACACCCTTCAATTCATTTATCATTTTATCTAAAAACCCATCCTTTTTGAACAAACATTTTTAGTAATTAAACTTTTAACTATTATATACAAAACGTTCTTTCTGCATTTTTTTAGGCCCTGACCGTAGATGTCTTTTCCTCTGAATCTTTCAACTCCTTGTTTATCTGCCCCATTTTCTCTTGTTACTCTGGTACCAGTTATCTGATTATCCATGAGATCCTCTTTTATCCTGTCCTTATCTGGCTGTCCATTTTTCTCACTACAATATACTTGAATGATGTTTAGCCTTTCACTGTCTGTGCCCTCAATAATCCGCTACCCCCACCAACTTTTTAACATGTAGTATTGAGAGTAATAACCCATACTTTTCTTACGCATATTATTATAATTATCCATATTATTACTAATAATATGTTTTAAAGCAACACAAATTGAACATGTGATACAGAAGGACTCAAGAGGACTGTTCCTAGTTCCAACAAAGTGCTGGGGGGGGTTCTAATTATTACTGTAGCACCACCAACCTCAAAGCTGTCCTGACTTTGAAAGGTAGCATAGTTATGAATATGAGTGAGGATTTAAAATAAATAAAGATGGGAGCAGAATATAAGATTCTTCTTCAGTACCCCCTGTACCCTTGTTATGTAGCTTGGGGTGAACTATTTACACCCCTCAAACATTTTAAGGTCTAGAACTGCTCTCCAGTCCCTGTTGGAAATTGTACATCATGTGGTTAATTGGTGTGATGGAGACAAGAGATGAGGGGTTGTAATGTCCTTTATTATGATCCCTATGACTTTTTGTCCAATCTATTTCATTCTCATTGGTCTCTTTTATTTATTTTCCTCTATCAAATCTTATTGTTTTCAGATTTCACCTCTCTAGTTTCCTTCTTTCTCATCTTTTCACTCTATTTCTCCTGCCTCTCCGCTTATCTTTCTCTCAGCCCTACCTTGTCATTCTCTTCCCTCTTTTCTCTATTCTTTACACTATCTCTATTTTTCCTTTCTACTCTTCTCTCTTTATCTGTTCTTTACTTAGGATTCTTTACTTTGTCTTAATGCCTTTATCCTTTGTCTCTCTCTAGTCCCTATTTAATAATATATTACCCCCTCTTATCCCCCATTCATTTTTGTGTATAATTTCCAGTTTGTATGTGTTTCATTCCAGCGTATGGGCAGTTTTGTTGGAGGAGCAGCACTTGGAGCACTAATCCTGTCAGTAGAGCTGGATATGTAACCAGGAGACAGCTACGCTCATGTCTCTGCATTTTATTATTTCTTACTGGATCTGTAGATTTTAACCCTGTCAGCCTGGCCACATCTTTTTTGCTTCTCTTGAAATTGCTTGTTGCTCAAACGAATGACATAAGTTTAACACTAATAAAGCCGCTAGGGGAGACAGCATAATATGGGGTGTATAGGGAGAGGCAGCCTGATGCTGATGTGTATAGTTAGTCGTATAACAAGGCAATAGGGGGGCAACATAGATACCAACCCCAAGCAGCTTACTATAATAAAGTCTTAAAGGGACAGTCTACACCAGAATTTTTATTGTTTTAAAAGATAGATAATCCCTTTATTACCCATTCCCCAGTTTTGCATAACCAACACAGTTATAATAATATACTTTTTACCTCTGTGATTATCTTGTATCTAAGCCTCTGCAAACTGCCCCTTTATTTCAGTTATTTTGATAGACTTGCAGTTTAGCCAATCAGTGCCTGCTTCCAGATAACTTCACGTGCACGAGCACAGTGTTATCTATATGAAATATGTGAACGAACACCCTCTAGTGGTGAAAAACTGTTAAAATGCATTCTGAAAAGAGGTGGCCTTCAAGGTCTAAGAAATTAGCATATGAACCTCCTAGGTTAAGCTTTCAACTAAGAATACCAAGAGAACAAAGCAAAATTGGTGATAAAAGTAAATTGGAAAATGGTTTAAAAGTACATGCCCTATCTGAATCATGAAAGTTTATTTTGGCCTAGACTGTCCCTTTAATGAAAAAATCTAGAGAAAGAAGGTTTCTCATAGCGGCTTCTTTTGACTTCCTCCACTTTTGCTATTACAACCAGGAACCCCCACTTCCCACACAATCCTTCCCCAATCAGTAGCTGTCCCTATATAATCCCTCATCAGTAAACCACCTTTACACAATGCTTCCCATGTTGAAAATACCCCCCTCTAAATCTAACCCCTCAAACATCCTGCATCAGTAACCCCCTTCTATATGATCCCCTTGTCCATTACAGATAACATGTATTTCCCACAAAGTACAAATGAAGACCTAATTAAATAATAATAGTAATAACCCTTAATATTGCTTCCAATAAAGCCTTTTCCTGGCAGCAGCAACAGGTCCTCTACTCCTCTCTTATGCATAGAAAATGAACCAGAATTGACCAGAGTGTTTTTGAGGTGGGGGGGGGGGGGCAGTCAGGTTAGTTATGTTTAGGAACATTTTTGCTGGGGGATCAGGTGTGATGTGAGGTTGAACCAATGGATGGGCTTCATTCTTATCCTCAGCATTAGGTTTTGTCTAAAGCAGTTGTAAAGAAGCTAAAAGCAATTGGTTAGTGGCAGGCTGCCATATACAACAGCAACAGTCATAGGATACTGATGCTGTTATGCTCTAGTGACTTTCATAGAAAATAATAGTTGATATCATTAATTGGTAGCTGCTGCAGAGTCTCTAAAGTGTAAAGCTGATATGCTTGCATTGATATAAATTATGTTGCAACTCTTTCACTGTCAGTAGCAGCTTACATAGGGACTAGGTCACATTGTTGTGGTGTAAATTAGGTGTTATATAATGCCAGTGAGAGGGCAAAAACATGTTGAGGAGTAGAAAGCATTGAGATGTAGCAGGATGTTGGGCTGTGTAGGGTGGGTATGGCAAGGCAATTAGGGAGAAACAAAATGTTGAGGTGTACAGGGAAGGGTATCCTAAGGGACTCTGGGCTTGATTAGAAGTGACGCATGCTATGTAGGGCTCCCATTCAAGTGTAAACTTTGCTAATAGTAATCTTTTCGCACAAGTGGGTTAGCTTGCATATTATAAGTTGTGTGCTAACATTAGGTCCTTGGATATCGTGACCGTGCTAACGTCTTCTACCTATAGACTTCAGTGGAGAGTGCAGAAGAAAAAAACCTAACACATATTGCTGGAGGCCTAACCAACAGGAGTTATTAATATTTTACATTCCAATGTTTTTAACATACAGGAAAATGTTATTTTTATTTTAAATACATATTGCTATATACATATTTCTATATATGCGTAACATGCTTTAGAATTAGTTATTTTAAGGCATGTTGAAAATATTAAAAATAAAAAAATATTAATACTTATTATTAAATATTATTATAGATGCCCTAAAAAGTTCTAAATAGTCCATATTATATATATATATATATATATATATATATATATATATATATATATATATATATATATACTGCATATATATATTACAATATCTAAAATATTTTGTAACAATCATTATTAATATTTTTTAATATTTTATATTTCCATAACATGTGAGCTAACCTGTTAGACCTAAAGCGTGCATCCTGAAGCGCTTTGCGCATATTTTACATTCCTATGTTCTTCACATATATTTTTTTATTTTTTTATTATTAAACATATATCTCTCTATATATATATATGTGATAATGTTAATGTAAAATATATATCCATACCTATATATCTATACCAATAGATATATACTGTAGGTATGTACAGATATATATATATATATATATATATATATATTTAAAATAAAAATAAAATTTTCTTGTACATGAAAAACATTAGAATGGGAAATATTTATATTAAATACACAGTAAAACACATTATTAAATATTATTATTAAATTATCATTAAGATACATATATATATTTTTAAAAAAATATATATATTATAGCCGTTTGCCGTCAATTACATGACCTATATCATATACCTAGTGCTGCGGAATCTGTTGGCGCTCTACAAATTACTGATAATAATAATAATAATAATAATAATAATATACCCTTGAACCTATATAAGGGAGGTGCATAAAAAGGAAAACAGCATGATGTTGGGGGTATGCAGGGAGGGTATAACAATGCAGTGAGGAGCAGCAGGTTTTGGATAAAGAAGTGTATTACAAGGGATTATGTTTTGCACTATTGTTTTAAGGTGGGTAGACAGTGAAGAGGCCGCACAGCATTGGGGTGAGTATAACAGGGCAATGTGGGAGAAAAATAGTGGGCCACATTAAAAGTGGAGCGCTAATTAACAAGCGTTAACTGCGGTAGAAATATGGCTTTTTGCACTTGTCGGGTTGCAGTCGTATTATGAGTTGAAAGTAAACTGTTCCTGCTCGCACACTAACCCGATGAGTGAAAAAAGCTGAACTTATATTGTGCGTGTTTATGTATTTCCTCATAGAAGTCAATGGAGAAAAAAAAGCGGGAAAAAAACCCACCCCACTCTTGCGCAAACCTGAGTGCAATTGATTCTCATGTGCGCTAACCCAACATTAAATATTAATATTTCATATTCCAATGTTCTTCACATACCAGAATAAATTCTATTTATTCAGAAATACATATTTCTTCATATATCTGATGGTATTTTTGTACAATATATATATATATATATATATATATATATATATATATATATATACATAAAACATATTCTGCTATGTGCAGAACATTGGAATGACAAATATTTACTGTAAATAAAAAGTTAAAACCTTTATTAAAAATGAATGTTGCATAAATATGCTTTTTCATGTTTTCATCTACTTATCTGTAAAGGGCTCCAATGCACTTATATATGTGTGTACATGTGTATTTATGTGTTTATATGTGTATATATGTCTGTAAATACATATAAATACATATGTACACAAATAAAAAACATATATATATATTTATATACATATATATATATAGAGAGAGAAAATAACTCATTGTGTAGTTCATTAACAAATCTAGACATATGCAAATTAAGTTCACAATAACACACCTTTTTACTTCAAGTCTGCTTTTCAGCAGATTCCCTTAGCGCCAAAGCATCGCTGCTCACACAGCTTATAAGCTTAGCTAGGGTTAGTACAGTGATTCATAACCATCCCAGGAAAGACCGTTTTGTAGTTATTGCTACTCATCAGCTGGGAGAAGGTTTGAATCACTGCTGAGTGAAGTTTATTCCGGGCAAAATACAAAAACATTTAAAATTCGGGGGGGGGGGGGGGGTAAAAGGTGAGTTTGCAGACTTGAAGTAAAAAGGTGTGTCATTGTGAACTTAATTTGCATATCTTACCCAGAATCATTTGCTGCATTGGAAACAATGTATTCTAGAGGTTTTCTGTGGGAAAAACAAGCTTTCTGGCCTGTCTAGATTTGTTAATGAACTACACAATGAGTTATTTTCTCTATATTTTGTGCGTAGTGGAGGATTTTAAACTCCCATTTTTACCTCCCTCTAATTTTAAATGTTGTATTTTGCCAGGAATCAACTTCACCCAGCAGTGATTCAAACCTTCTCCCAGCTGATGAGTAGCAGTAACTACAAAACAGTCTGTCCTGAGATGGTTATGAATCACTGCACTAACCCTAGCTAAGCTTATAAGCTGTGTGAACAGAAATGCTTTGGCAGACTTGAAGTAAAAAGGTGTGTTATTGTGAACTTAATTTGCATATCTTACCCAGAGTCCTTTACTGCATTGGAAACAATGTATTTCAGAGGTTTTCTGGCCTGTCTAGATTTGTTAATGAACTACACAATGAGTTATTTTCTCTATATTTTGTGCGTAGTGGAGGATTTTAAACTCACCTTTTACCTCCCCCTAATTTTAAATGTTGTTGTATATATATATATATCTACATACATAAACATTTTTAGACATGTATATGCATGTATGTCTATTTTAAAGACGTTCGTTCCTGAGAGTGTTCTTCTCTCTGGGTGTATTATGATTCCCTAAGGGAAAAAGGTGCAACCAAACGTTGACTCCTTGCTTAGAGGAATATGGCAAAACCTCACTGACGAGACCCAATGAAGGCCGAAAATGATCATTTGGGGTTGCTGTGTTCCTTGTTCAGAGAGGAATTGCCTGGTATTTCAACGCTGGACTGACCGTAATAGGCGGGATAAGACTGATATACTACAGTAATGTTCTACTCTGTAAAAAGCATTACTGAGCTAAAAAGAAGCTGCACCCAGGTGGTAAATCACCATAGAACAAACTAACAAGTTATTGAGCTGGTTGTTCGTTCATGAGAGTGTGCTTCTCTCTGTGTGTATTCATAGGCAGTTGGCAAAAAAAAATACTGGCCATGTTCAGTAGGATAAATTTGCATAAACAATTTTATACATCAAAACTCTACTTAGCTTCCACTACACATAGAAGAAGTTTTATCATGATAGAGCCTTTATTTCTGTATTTATTCATTATTTTCTACATTGACCTGAACCTTAAAAATACTGGCCATGTGGTTAAAATACCGGTTGGTGGCAACACTATGTATACATGACCTTTATTATACACACACAGCACCTTACAGGACATGGGATATGAATGGTATTGCCCACTAAGACAACCATATGTCTATCAAACTTTGTTTTTATTAAAAAAAAAAAAATTCAATAAAGGAGAATCAGCTTAGCCACTGGAACACTGGATTGCAGAATATGTCTTCGCCAGGCTGCAAGTTGTCAGGTTCAACCCTGCATAAACAGGCCAGGATCCAAACACGATGATACTTTGTCAAGCGGACAATCTGTAGCTCCTAGATCCTTCTAGGTAGCAAGAAGTTACTTACAAACTATATTAATATTGACAACTCTCAAGACCCCTGTCCGAATCTTACTAGTGTTAATGTGTAGACAATCTATTTTAGTGTTTTGCAGTAGGGAAGAGGTTAAAACAGCAAACTTGCACCTTCTGTGTGGCAGTATTTAAACTGCCAGAATTCCAAGACTGTTATAAAAAAATAAACGGATAAAGCAGCTGGAACTCATCAGGATTTTGAGAATAAAAGAAAAGATGTGAACAGCCAGGTTACTGGATACCAGGACTAAGTGTGTTTTCTCCAGAATAGACCAGAATTACACTGCAGGACTAACAGGAAAATCAGCTACAGAACATTATCAGCCAGTGATCAATCTATGAACAGTCTCAGTGCGGTATCCATATCTCATTACAGAAGATAGTTATAGACTTCTGAAATCTCCCTGTTATACAGATTGGATATGTATGCTAAGGATGTCATTTTTATTGTGTTGCAAAACATTCTTTTATCTCTAGGGCACATGGAATATCTATACATAGTTTGTGACTTAAAAAGAACCACACCAGCATTTTTCCTGCTAGCGTATGAGGCAGAAGCAGGTCTGTTCAATAGAAATAAGGCCAGGTAGGGTTTTCTACAGAAGCTCACACAACCTTACCAAATAGGAGGAGACATACATTCATAGCCACCATATTTCTATTGGACCATCAGACTATGGCCCCTATTTATGAAAGTCTGGCGGACCTGATCCAACAGTGCGGATCAGGTCCGCCAGACCTCGCTGAATACGGAGAGCAATATGCTCTTCGTATTCAGCATTGCACCAGCAGCTCACAAGAGCTGCTGGTGCAACGCCGCCCCCTGCAGACTCGCGGCCAATGGGCCACCAGCATGGGGGTGTCAATCAACCCGATCGTACTCGGTCGTGCTCAGAGCAGGCGGACAGGTTATGGAGCAGCGGTCTTTAGACCGCTGCTTCATAACTGCTGTTTCTGGCGAGCCTGCAGGCTCGCCAGAAACGGGGCCTCAAGCTCTATCCGGAGCTTGATAGATAGGCCCCTATATAGTTTATCATGGAATTTACCAGCTTATTGTTAGAAACAGGGAGTCCAATAATCTGGGAATCTTTCAGTCTAAATTAAATTTAACTTCCAATAGATTAGACCTTCAAATAAGGTGTAAGGAATGGTTTATGATGAAATTCAGATAGAGGGCTAGTTTACAAGTGACGCGCTAAGCAATATTACAACCTCGCTAAATTGTGTGCTTATTACAAATTAAAAGTAAATGGGTGTGCTTGAGCACAAACAAAATTTGCCCTTAATGGATTAGCGCGAGTGAAGACCTTGCAAAAAGTGTAAAAGTAAAAAAAAAGTGGAACCAAACTCAACATAAACTTATTAAAATAAGTGTTGCACTCATATATACAGTTTCTAATAAAAAAAATATTCATAGATATATGCTATATGACAAGGTGTATATATACATGTGTATTTATGTGTTTATATATATATATATATATATATATATATATACATACATAAATATAGACTAGACACACATGTATTTACATATATAGACATATATATACACTTCATTATATAGCTCAAAACTTGAAAAATCATTTTTAAAGGGACACTCAGGTTTTATTACATTTTCATGATTCAGATACAGCATGTAATTTAAACAACTTTCCAATTTACTTTCATTAAAAAAAATGTGCACAGTCTTTTATATTTACACTTTTTTGAGTCACCGGCTCCTACTGAGCATGTGCAAGATCTCAGACTATACGTATATGCATTTGTGATTGGCTGATTGCTATCACATGGTACAGGGGGAGTGGAAATATACATAACTTTGAAACTTGTTAGAATAAAATCTACTACTCATATGAAATTGTATTGTATGTCTTGTTATCTTGCATTTGTTGATTATGCAAATCTGCTGTGTTTACTGGTCCTTTAATCAATTTTAACATTTTATAATGTGTTTACTACCTATTCTTAGTATTTTTAAATATATTTTTCTTTATATATATCTTTTTATCTCTACACCTGTAAATATTCATATAGATGTATAGGTATAGATATATATTTTTATGTAGAAAATAAATATATTTAAATAAAAAGAAAATTTTCTTCTACGTGAAGAACATTAGAATGTAAAATATTAATAACTACCTTCGGGTTTAGAGCTGTAGGTCTTACGTGGCGTTAGGTTAGCCTGGGTAAGCGTGCGAATGATAAATGTACTTTTTTTTTTTTCGAAGGTGCGCTCCATTAAAGTCTATGGGGAGAAGTAAACGCAGTTGCAATATTCGATGTCCTCAAGTTAGCGTGCATCATGTTTCGCTTGCACGCTTTTTACTTTGAACTTGTAATATGCACGCTAATCAGCTGTGTTAAATGTTTACTTTGAGTGCACTTAGCATGTAAAAAAAAAAAAAGATAGCGTCCGCTTGTAATCTGGCCCATAATACTGTATACTTCCAAAAAAGGAACAGCACCTCAACGACCGTAGTTCAAAGTAGTTTTATTTGGACATCAACAGATACACAGCACAACGTTTCGGTCAAAAGACCTTAATCATGTGAGATCTCACATGATTAAGGTCGTTTGACCGAAACATCATGCTGTGTATCTGTTGATGTCCCAATAAAACTACTTTGAACTAATGTCGTTGTGGTGCTGTTCCTTTTTTGGAAGTATACTGGATTTGAGGTTTGGGCAGAACCTGGGAATCGTGCACCTTTCCTTTGCAGTACCTGTGCTGTGCCTCTCCTGTGGTAATTATCCATAATACTGTATGTCATTAAAAGCTATAAAAATAGAGTGAAGGATCACTGAAGTGTTTATAGGGGGGCATAAAGAGGGAGATATGGCATAGCAAATTGTTGAATGTGTTTTGTGTAACAAGATATGGCTACTATTGTTGCTTAGAGATGTGACTGGGGCTCTGAACCACAGTTTAGAAATTCATATGATCCCAGGAGATCTTTTTGTTACAGCTGTTTATTTACAGTATCTACAATTATGGTAATCAGTGTGGCTTTTAAAGAGGGATAACAAGCTCTTATTTTTCAAGTTTACAGTTTGCTCACTCAGGCATGTCTTGCAGATGCCATTTTCCGATAGATAAGGAGTTTCCTGGGATATGCGCCTTTACCTATCCCTACTGGAGCTGTCCTACACAAAACTGCTGGACAATCTGTCGTTGCCTGGGCACACACTGCCCCCCTAAAAGCTCTACCTTTGCTGTATATTTTTCACAACTGAGCAGCAATGTTACTCCTTGGTTGCCAGTATCATACAAATCAATCAATTTACCTTTTTGGTTGTCAGTAACATAAGTAAACAAAAGTGATTTGACCCCCTTCTTTCTGCTCCATATTTGTAATATATTAGGTACACAAGGCCTTTTATATTTATCTAGCATTAAGTGACATTAAAAACTGGACTTGTCATTGTCCAGTATTTCTCTGAAGATTTTACTGGACAGCTTGCTAAAATACTTTACTGTTCGGTTGAATACTCGACACCTGACAACCCTAGCCATAACCAGTGACTTCAAGCAAACGCCATTGTCCCTTTTCCTATTACCTGCATATGATACATTTTTACTTCTTGATGGACCTTTTTGTAAATCTAATAAAAACAATGTAAGAAATCCAAAAGAACTTACATTATTTTTCATTTATGTTATCCTGAATTATCATGTTTATGTAAACAATTTAGATCAGCAGTAGTTATTAATTTCTTACACAGAATTAAGCAAAAAAGTGTCTGCTCCTAGTTGGTAACTTGCCATAGAACAAGCTACTGAGCTGTTGTTTGTTCCTGTTAGAGGAACTTTCTGTACACCTTTGCAAAATGACCCTAAGTGTAATGGGGGAAACCAGGCATGGACTCCTTGCCCAGTGTGCTTAGAGGAATATGGCTGCATCTCACTGATGATGCCTAATGAAAAGCAAAACAACCATCTGGGGTTGCCATGTTTCTTTTTCAGAGGAGAATTGCCTGGTATTTTGGGGCTGGACTGCTCTTGATAGGCGGGATCAAACTGATGTACTTCAGGAAAGTTCTACATTGTGAAAAGCACAGTTGGGCTAAAAGAGGCTTCTCCTATGTGGTAACTCGCCATAGAACAAGCTATTGAGCTGTTGTTCTTCCTGGGAGAGCGCTTCTCTTTCTGTATGTATATATAGGTAGGTTTTATAATTACTACTCTACAAGTAGAACAAGACACAGAGGAGTCAGGATATGGGCAGTTTCTACTCAAAATCTATTCATGCTGTAAGCAGTTTATACCTAATATTTCCTTGTCTCTTTCTATATTTAAATGTGAATATATAATGTCACTTATGGACCATACAGTTCTTTCATCCTTTATCCACATTTCCCATCCTGCCCTTGTCCATCTCTGTTATCCCAGTCCCTATCATTTCTTCATAGTCTATATCAGTCATTTTCTTTTCTCATCTCACCCCCCTTCTCTCGTATTTATCTTGTGCATCCCCCCTCTGACCGACCTCTCTTTCATTATCATTTTCTCTTTCTTCTCCTTATCTTCCTCTGCCTCTCTCAGTCCCAACATCTATCCCTGTCTTTTCATGTTTTATCTTTTTCTTCTGTTATCTTTTCCCTCTCCCTTTTTCCTCCTCCCTTTCCTTTCCTGATTCTACTCCTTGTAGCTCACCTTTATTTTAGCCCTCTCACCCCTCCTTTGTCTCACACACCTTTTTTTCTATCTGTTTTCCTTTTTACGTTTCTCACATTTCTCATTTATATTCTCATTTTTCCTTCTCGCATGATTTTATGACTCTACAATTCCTTTTTTTTTTACAGTTACCTTTACCCCAATGTTCACTCCACCCCTCACAATCTACTCCCTTCTTCTCTTTCTCTCTTAATTCTTCCCTCCCCCTATTTATTTTCAGAGCACATTAATTTCTCCTTCCCTCATGCTCCATGTTCTGTTATAATCTGTATCTGCCCTTTACTCTCATTTTCTCCTATTCCTCTCTGATTCCATTTTTATATGCCGCTTCTCCTGCCTCTTTTTCTCCAAGCCTCTCTCTCTTTATCTCTCTCCCCCTCCTTTCACAGCCCCAGCTGGCTTATAGCTGTAAGGGAAATCCCCTTTGCCGTTCAGAGCTCTGAAACTATGCATAACAGATAACACACACATACACAAGGATCTCTCTCCCTCCCTTTTTAGGAGAGAAGGGGTTAACATGATGCTTCTGTGAAGGGGGATGGTGTTTTTTTCCTTTATCCTTTTTGGTCCCAATTTTTTCGTTTAATTGTTTTGTTTTTTTGTTACCTGGAGGAAATGGTATTTCAGGCGTTTCCATGGAAACATATCCTTACCATGTAATGAAGATGCTTGCGATAAAGAGAGAGAAAAAAAACCTTTTACCTCCCCCGCCCCCTATACATCTTCTAAATACAACATCTTACAGAGACCCATAATTTCTAGGTGGTGGGGGAACTCTGTTGCAAATATGTATTTTTAATTGCTTAATATGAATAGTCATTGCTGGAATTTTTCATGCAAAGGAGAAAAAAAAAAATCTAATTTTTTACGAAAAGTTACATGATATCTGCATTGCTGAGAGGGCCTAAAGAGATTATTTGAATTTTTTAAAATAATATTTTGCAGTTTTACTAAAACTCTCAAGTCAATAAAAATCTAATTAATATTTCTGTATAAGAGATATTTTTTAAATTCTATAATGTAAACATAACATAAATTTTAAAAATGAAATATTTTATAGACAAGTAAAAGGTTTATTAGACATGTTATTATTAATAAATACTAATATATCCTTCCTAAAGTAGTTGAAAATATCTTCTTTCAAAGATTATAAAACTGTAATCAATTATGCTCAAAGAGGTTAGATATAGATTCATTCTATTACATACTCTAAACATTTACAGATTGGGGTCTTTTTTTAATGCAAAAATTACAATGAGTTCCTTTAATGAAAGTTATATTGGTAATAGAATTTACCAGAGAAATTGGATGTGAAAAGATATAACTGACGTCAGAAAAGGTCCACTTATTCCTCCTAGTCTGCCCTTTCTTTCTCTGCTGTAAGATGTCAGCCTCTATTTGATCTACAGCCGCTCTTTATAATCATAAATAACCTTATGCCATTTGTGAGAGGTTTTGAATTCTCTTATTTTTTCCGCCAGTATGTAGTTTTTTTTCTATGAATCTGGTACATCTTTATGTCATTGTATCGTTACAGTTTATTCCATTTACAAAAAGTTTCAGTTCAAATGAGCATTATATGTTAAACACTGATAATTAATACGTTTTAATAAATACAAAAACATTGCTACATTTTGGCATTTTTAGTTGGGTTTGGGAGTTACTAAAAACTTTTAAGAAAATCAGTTAAGTATTTTTTTAGTTATTGAGATGTGAATTTTTTTAGCATGGCAATGTACGGATTTTATACAAAGCTACAACAGAAACTACTGTACCAATATTTTTATAGTCATACAATTTTGCATGGCTATAGTAGCAGACCTACATAACAGAAGGCCCTGGTGCTAAATTCCCCAATACTAAGCAATAGAAATATTATACATGCTGCTTTGTATAACATTTTTGATTTTAAGGATAGACAGACAGACTGACCAACAACTAGATAGATGGATAGATAGATAGATAGATCAGACAGACAGACAGACAGACAGACAGACAGACAGACAGACAGACAGATAGATAGATAGATAGATAGATAGATGCACTAATAAAAGTCTCCCCTGCATTAGGATTGTACAGATTCTGCACACGCCTATGCAAAGACTGGCTGATATAATTCCCCCAGCACTTGGGCCCTTGTGCCACTGCACCTGCGGCACCAATGCTACTTCTGCCCCTGCATGGCAATATATTTCATTTGGGTAGTGTATTTTTAGGTTAATTTGATTACAAAATATAAAAAAAACCCTGAGCAGAAGCTTCAGAATGGTGTTTTTTATGTTGCCTGCTCATGTGTGGTAGAAAAAGCAGTAGACACTGGATTTAATGGGAATGCACAGATGCTCTTTTCAGTACAAGTTTGAAATAAAGTTTTATACTGAATTTGTTTTTATTACCAGACCAAAATAAAGTTTATATGTAATTTGTTTTAAACAGCAGACTGAAATAACTTTTATATAGAATGCGTTACTTCAACCTAGCGTTTAAGACGATCACACTTTTTAAACTCATTTTAGTATGTTAAACATATATAGATTTGAGCACTGATCTGACCAGACTGACAGAGAATTAGAAGAGCTAATTTGAGAAATAAAAACAATTTATTTGTGAATTCTTTAAGCACAAACAAATCTCTACTAAAAACATGGTCTGATTTTCTACGTGACAACATTAGAACAGGGAAAACTTCTAAAAAATAATAGCTACAGCATGTGACCAAACAGCACAGGGGATATTGCTGTTGAATTTAAAGGGCCATAATACCCAAATGTTGAAACACTTGAAAGTGATGCAGCAAGCCTGTAAAAAGCTGACTAGAAAATATCACCTGAACATCTCTATGTAAAAAAGAAAGATATTTTACCTCAAAAGTTTCTCAGTAGCCACATCCCATTGTAAAGGACTTCTAAGCAGCAAATCAGTATGTCTGTCCCGGGACAGCGGAAGGAGCTAGCTTACGTGCACTCTCATCTTATTTCCCTATTCAGTGTAAGGAAGTTTACAATGAAAACTCCTGAGAGTTAAGTCAAATCTCATGAGATCACAGTAAAACAGTTCATGACCTCAGCACTGTTAATGCTGATTCGCTGCTGTTCATTTCTTCATTTTTTTATTTTTTTTTTAACCTGCAGCTGAGCAGCAGTTGAGTATAACTTTTAACACAGAACTTACTGTGCTGAGCTGAGGAAATTGTGAGGTAAAAAATCTTCCTTTTTTACATAGAGATGCTCAGGTGATATTTTCCTGTCAGCTTTTTACAGTTATACAGTATACTGCATCCGTTTTAAGTGATTTAGCATATGAGTATTATGTCCCTTTAACTTCATATGTTCAACAGACATTTTGAATTTTTATTTTTTTAAAGTAATGTATCAGAACTCAGAATTAAATGTTCTAAACTTATAGAGATGCACATATTGTGGTGTGCATAGTTTAAAGGAATATTAAACATTGCTCCTTTGGTAAAAACACATATATTAAATTAAAGACAACATGGAAATAAACATTGTGCAAAAAAAACAACAACAAAAAACAGCAAAGAACATACTTGTTTTGTTCTGTCATGAGCAAATCTCACTCCCTGTTATCTAGTCTTTTTGTTTTGTAGTAAATCAGCCTAGAAGATTTATGACAGGCTAAGATAAACTTTCCTGCAGAGGCTCCTCCTCATTGTAGGGCTGTGACAGGAAGTAATGGACAAAATAAATAAAAGGTCAAATCAATTTCTATTACTTATAAGCAACTGTCTAGTGCCTTTTTTTTTTACAACAATGAAACAGACTTTTTAACATCTCTTTAACTTTTTAATGCAGTTATGGTGTTCTATTCCTTTAGCTTTAGCACCGTTAGGACGGAATAGAACGTCCTAGCCGTTTGGCTGTCCTGCAGCCAACTGCGCTTCCTGGATGTGATCTCGGTCTGGAGGGCGTGCCTAGCATCATAGGGACGCCTCCCTGACCCGATTCCATAACTGAAATCTCGCGATCGCGTGTGTGATGAGAGCAGGATGTGATGTCACTAGCATGTGGGCGGGGCTTAGGTCCGGTGTCTGTGTCGCAGTTAGTTTAGTACAATCAACCTGTCTGGATGTGTATTGCTATGCTCTGTAATAAAATAGAGTTGTACTATCATTGCTGTGTCCTGCATATGTCCTGCATCTCATGACATGGTGTCAGAAGTTCTGGACTGCGCTTCTGTTTCTGATCGATTGCAATGTCAAAGTTTACCCCACCTGAGCCTTTTGACTTTTCTCAGCCTGCAGCTTGGCCCACATGGCGTCAGCGGTTTCAGCGCTTCAGGATTGCATCCAAACTGAACAAGGAGAGTGGTGAAGTACAAGTTAATTCTCTTTTATATTCTATGGGGAAAGATGTAGAGCCAGTGTTCAATGCTTTTACTTTCCAAGAAGGGGAAGAAGTTAACTTTGATATAGTTATGGATAAACTCAGTGCCCACTTTGTGCCCAAAAGAAATGTGATTCATGAGAGAGCTTGTTTTCACAAACGTAATCAGCGTGTGGGAGAATCTGTGGAGTCATTTGTGCGCAGCCTGTATGAATTAGCTGAATTCTGTGAGTTTGGTGTTGCTAAAGAAGAGCAAATCAGAGACAGAATAGTTATTGGAATTGCAGATGCTGAAGTCTCCCTGAAGTTGCAGTTAGAGCCTGATTTAACGTTAGACGGGGCTATTAGGATGGCCTGCCAGAGTGAACTGGTGAAAAAGCAAAGTGCTGATCTGAGGTCTGAGAGTATTGTGGATGAAGTGCAACAGTCTAGGAAAATTACTAGTGAAAGGCACAGTGTGAGCGGTAGATCTAAAGTACTGGAAAGGCCTAGAAGTGGATGGGCGCAACATGGCCGATGCACACGGTGCTACCGGGCTCATGATCAGAGTGCTATATGCCCGGCCAGAGATAAAAGATGCAGAAAATGTAACAGAATAGGCCATTTTGAAGTGGTGTGTAAAACTGAATACATTAAGGAGATGCAGGTGGACAGTGACCAGGAGGGTCAGGAAGTGTCTTTTGTGGGGTCTGTTGTGGAACGGACAAGCTCAGAGGAAGATTGGAAAGTTACCTTTACTGTAATGGGAGCCAAAGTTGATTTTAAGATTGACACAGGAGCAGATATCACTGTAATGTCTTTTGCTGAATTTATGAAACTGCCTCGACAGCCCCAGCTGGCGAAGGTTACTACAAATGTTCATAGTCCTGGTGGCCGCATTGATTGTGTGGGGAAATTTCTTGCCAGCTGTGAGTACAAACAAAGGAAGTTCACCATGTGGGTGCATGTGATCCGAGGTCAGTGTGTTAACAGTTTATTGAGCAGAAAAGCAGCCTGTGACTTGGGCCTCGTGGCCAGAGTGAATGAGATCTCTGAAGATATGTTTGGCGAGTTGGGCCTACTGAGCTGCAAACCTGTCCGTATAGCACTTAAAAGTGACGCAGTCCCGTACAGTATTTCTACTCCTCGTAGAATTCCGTTCCCGCTCATGCCTCAAGTGGAGAAAGAGCTCATGCGCATGAAGTCTATGGGGGTTATTGAAGAGGTTGTTGAAGCAACTGATTGGTGTGCCCCCATTGTTCCAGTTGCAAAGAAAAACGGAAAGGTGCGCATTTGTGTGGACCTGAAAAGGTTGAATGAGGCAGTGAAGAGGGAGAGATTTGTGCTGCCGACACTGGAAGATATAGCCCCGAAGTTGGCTGGGGCGAAGTTCTTTTCCACATTAGACGCTTCTAGCGGCTTTTGGCAGATCCCCCTGGATCCAAAGTGCCGCAAACTGACTACCTTTATCACTCCGGTAGGTCGGTTCTGCTTCTGCAGACTTCCCTTTGGGATATCCTCAGCTCCTGAGATCTTTCAGAGGGAAATGAGTTCTCTCCTGAGTGGCCACGTGGGCACAGCAGTCGTCATGGACGACATTCTAGTGTATGGGTCTACAGTGGAGGAGCATGATCAGCGTTTGAGTTGTGTGCTGCAGGCTATCAAAGAGTCTGGGCTGAAGCTGAATAAAGAAAAATGTCATTTTAGGAAAACTGAATTATGCTACTTTGGGCATATCATCAACGGGGATGGCATCAAGCCGGACCCCGAGAAAATTCGGGCTATCGAACAGATGAAAAGCCCTTCTGATGTACATGAGCTGAGACAGATATTGGGCCTTGTAAATTACGTGGGCAAGTTTCTTCCAGATTTATCTACAGTTTTGCACCCTATCACAGAGTTGCTTAAGAAAGATGTTGCCTGGGTCTGGGGACCCTCACAAGAAAAAGCGTTCCTGCATGCTAAGTCCCTGCTGGGGTCTGCCCCAGTGCTGGGGTTCTACGACCCTTCAAAAAAGACTGTGGTTAGTGCTGATGCAAGCAGTTATGGGTTGGGGGCTGCACTCCTGCAGCTGAATGACAACAAACTACAGCCCATCGCCTACTGTTCCCGCACACTGACGGCTGCAGAGTCAAAATACGCTCAAATTGAGAAAGAGTGCCTGGCTGCAGTTTGGGCCTGTGAGCGCTTTCAGCGTTATCTAGTGGGTTTGGAGAAATTTAGTCTGGAAACTGACCACAAACCGCTAGTCCCTCTTATCAATTCTTATGACATCGACAAAACACCCTTGAGATGCCAGAGACTTTTAATGAGACTACTCAGGTTCAATGTTCAGGCAGTGCATGTGCCGGGGAAGCAGCTGGTTGTGGCAGATACACTGTCCAGGCTCCCGCTGGCTGCTGCTGAAGAATCCTCCACAGAGTCGGATGTAAAAGTGTATGTTGATTCAGTTCTGGCCTCTAAGTCCATTTCTTCAAGGAAACTGGAAGAGATAAAGAAAGAGACATATTTGGACACAGATCTGCAAGAAGTTATAAGGTACATAAGAGATGGCTGGCCCGAGAGCCGGGCAGCCTGGATGTCTTTAAATGCTTACCAGCCAGAGAGGTCGCAGCTCACGGAGCTGGAGGGGTTGGTGCTGTTCCAAGACCGTATTGTAATTCCTGTCAGCATGAGGAAGGAGATGTTGAACAGGATACACGATGGGCACTTAGGCATTACAAAGTGCAGAGAAAGAGCAGCTACAGCTGTGTGGTGGCCTGGGATCAGCTCCGACATTGCAAATCACGTGTCTAAATGTGCCTTTTGCCGGGAACGCCGGCCTACTCAGAGAAGGGAGCCCTTAATGTCTACTCCGCTGCCTGCGGGGCCGTGGCAGAAAATAGCTGCTGATTTGTGCGAACTGCACGGGAAAAAGTTTCTTGTTGTTATCGACTACTATTCCAGGTATTTGGAAATAGCACCCCTGAATGATATCACAAGTCAGGCCGTTATCATTCGCCTGAAGAGCCTGTTCGCCCGCTGGGGCATTCCAATGGAGCTGGTGAGTGATAATGGCATGCAGTTCGCTTCTACAGAGTTCAGTGCTTTCAGCAGGGAATATGATTTTGTACATTCCACGTCAAGTCCACATTATCCACAGGCCAACGGAATGGCTGAAAGGGCAGTTCAAACAACAAAATTCGTTCTAAAGCAATCTGAACCGTACCTAGCCCTCTTGTCATACAGGGCGACGCCCATTCAAGCCACCGGGTTTAGCCCGGCACAGCTGATGCTAGGACGCCAGATTCGCACCACTTTACCCTCAGTGGGTGTCTTCAAGCCGCCTGGCCCTGTTCCTCGGGACGAAGTCCTTAGGAGGGATGAAGAGGCCAAAAAGGGTTATCGTTTCTTCTACGACAGGAGACATTCTGTCAGGCCTTTACAGGAACTGAAAGCGGGCCAAAGTGTCAGAATTAAACTGGATGATGAGAAGAAATGGAAGACGCCTGCTACGGTAGTGGGCCGCTCTCCAGAACCAAGGTCTTACACAGTCCTTACAGAGGGAGGGACGGTTACACGCCGTAACCGAAGACATCTTCAGCCTGTACCTGAGAGTCTGGAACCGGATACCTCAGTACCACCGCCGGTGGGATCCCCTGTTCTAAGAGAGGTGCCTTCCCCTCAGCAAGATCATAGCGGGGATATATCTTTGCCTCCAGCAGACTCTTGTTCACCATCTTCTGTATCAGAGGACAGTTCATGCAAAGTTACATCAAGCGGAAGAGTGGTGAAACTTCCGGCCCGATACAGGGACTGACTTTAGCTAGAACAGTGACCGGAAGTATGGGCAGAATAATCCCATGGTCACTGTGGACTAGGGTAGTCTACCCCGATGTCCAAGTCAGGATGTAATTTATTTGTTCATGTTTTCTAATTTATCTGTTTTTATAATGTTCTAAAACAAAATGTTGTTGTATACCCTGTTGGTGTACCTTGTTATTTAATATATGCGAATGTATGCTTTGCCTTTGAAAAAGGGGAAGATGTGATGAGAGCAGGATGTGATGTCACTAGCATGTGGGCGGGGCTTAGGTCCGGTGTCTGTGTCGCAGTTAGTTTAGTACAATCAACCTGTCTGGATGTGTATTGCTATGCTCTGTAATAAAATAGAGTTGTACTATCATTGCTGTGTCCTGCATATGTCCTGCATCTCATGACAGCGTGCACTATTGCGGTATTTCAATTTGTCGACATCGGAATTGTTCCAATGTAGACAAACTGACCCTGTCATGATGGATTGAAAATCTATTAAACACTTATCAAGCATTAAGTTGGCTCAGGAAATATGCAATAAATATTTTCTTAATAATCATGTGGGGCTTGCATAACCTTTAACACTTTCTGCATGTGGTTATGTCATTTGTATTTTTAAAAAAATAAATTAATTGGGATAAAACTTATGTGCATGCCAAGTTTTTACTGAGATATGAAAAAATATTGCTAAATTACATGTTCCTGGCCTGTGCATATTTGTCTCTTGTAACTGGCTAACTAGATGTGTTCAGCTAGCTGCCAATAGGGCAATGCTGTCCCTTCAGCAAAGGATTACAAGAGAATGAAGCAACTTTTAAAACAGAAGTAAATCGTAAATTTTTTTTTAAAAAATGTAGGTTCTATCCAAATCATAAAAATGTTAGGGTTTCCTGTCCCTTTAACACCTTTAAATAGTACATGCAACAATAAATATCAATTGTAACATTCAAATGATCCAATATAATGAAAATATTCAATGTTTTTTGGCAGTATTGAATAATCTCTATACTGCTTAAAGGGACACAAAACCTTACTCTTTTTTTTTTCTTGATTCAGATAGATCACACAGTTTTAAACAGCTTTACTTATTTAACAATTTACTTATATATTTTAATTTGCTTCATTCTCTTGGTATCCTATTTTAAAGGAACAGTGATACACAACTGGAAGCTTGCTGAAACCCAATGACAAGAGACATATATGTGCAGTCACCAATCAGCAGCTTTTGAGCCTACCTAGGTATACTTTTCAACAAAGGATACAAAGAGAATGAAACAAATTAGATAAACATAAATTGTAAAGTTATTTAAAACTTGCTCTATCTGAATCATGAAATAAAAAAATGGGGTTTCATGTCCCTTTAAGTATTTACGGTATCAGATGTATTAAAGAGACAATATTAAATATATGAATATGTCATAGTTATATGTTTATACAACAATTTGGCTTCATTTACTTTTATTGTTGGGGGAGCAAAACTGTTTTTACAATGTCTTTTCTTTCTCACTTTCCAGGCTGTGCCTTCCTTACATATTGTGCCAGAGACTCTGCCATTAAAGCACAGACAGCTCTCCACGAGCAAAAGACACTTCCAGGGGTGAGTTTTTTATGGCCCTAAAAAACATACTATAGGTAACAGGTAACCAAAGAGGCTGATTGTTTATAGAATAATTATTCTAAAAAATATTGTTCAGTAGCAGACACAAGTCATCGAACTAATTACCTCTAATATATATATATATATATTGTGTTGGAGAAATATCACTATGGATTACTAGTCAGGGGTTAAATGCTACTAGACCAGAGGGAAAAGTTACTAGTCCACCTGATGTTAAAGATAGGAAAAAGTAAGATTTCTAACTTGTCCGCTGCAATTTCTAAGTTGTCCGGGACCACTGGAAATTTCAAGCCCTGATATATATATATATATATATATATATATATATATATATATATATATATATATATATATATATATATATATATATATCTATATATATATATACACACACACTATATGGCCAAATGTATGGGGGGACACCTACTAATTATTGAGTTTAGGTTTTAAAGCCACGTCCATTGCTAACATCCAGCACGTAACCATTAAAGCGCCATAGACAAACATTGGAAGTACAAAAGTTCAGGGACTTTAAATGTGATACTTTTGCCACAAATCTGTTTGTGAAATTTCTACCCTACTAAATCAGCCCCGGTCGGCTGCAGGTGCTATTATCTTGAAGAGGAAGCATCTAGTGGGACTGCTGAGTGCAGCATGTAAAAATCATCTATCATCTGTTGCACCGCTTACTACAGTGCTCCAAACTGCCTCTGGAACATCAGCACAAGAACTATGTGTTGGGAGCTTCATGAAATGGGTTTCCATGGCCAAATAGTTGTACATCAGCCTCACTTGTGCAATGCCAAGAGTTGACTGAGAGTAGTGTAAACCACACAACCACTGAACTCTGGAGCTGTGGAAATATGTTCTATGGAGTGATGAATCAAACTGACAGTCTGATGGAAGAATCTGGGTGTGGCCGTTGCCAGAAGAACCCTACTTTCAGCACAGTGTCTACCATAAGGTTTGGTGAAAGAGATAGGGTCATCTAACTACTACAGGATACAAAGACATTTTATACAGTTCAGTGCTTAGTCGCAGCAGTTTGAGTGAAGGCCCTTTACTCTTCCAGCATGGCTGTGCCCTTGTGCACTAAGCCAGGTCCATGATGCATGGTTTGATGAGTTTGGTGTGGAGGAACTCAAGTGGCTTAAACAGAGCCCTGACCTCAACCCAACTGAACACTTTTGGGATGAATTGGAATGCAGATTGGCAGGCAAACCTTTTTGTCCAACATCAGTTCCTGACCTCATAAATAGTCTTTTGGCTGAATGAGCACCTATTCCCACAGACACACTCCAAAATATTGTGGAAAGCCTTCCCAGAATGGAGAGGGGGCACCTCCATATTTATGCCCATGGTTTTAGAATGGGATATCTAAAAAGCTTATATAGGTGTGATGGTCAAGTGTCCACATACTTTTGGCCATATAGCATATTGTATATTAGTATATGTTCTTAAATTATAACATTTTATCTATCAATATATATATATATATATATATATATATATATATAGTGATGAATCATATAAATATCGCTACTCACTACAAAAGTATGTTCTTGTGAAAATATTCCAGAATAGTATCAAGACTGCTGTCAAATTGAATGGATTTGTATCTGATTGTGCATTATTGATCGGCTGCAGCTTTATCTGCAGATGTGTGTACCTGTGTGTGGCTTAATTCACATTGACTTCTACAAAGGGGGTGATCAACACTTCTAACTATAAGTAAAGGATGTCCTCATTGACCATGCAAATTAATGAGAAAGCAGATATTAAAGTTGTGGCAAAGAGAGGAAAGAGAGACAGTGCATGTTAAAGAAAAGTGTGGAAAAGATTGGGAAAGTTGGGGACTGTGGCTCATTACTTTATCATCAGTATCAGTATATTTAATCAGTATCACACTTTCTCTAATAATGATATAACATGAAGAGGTATATGTTTTCAGCAATATTTGGGTGTCAAAACAGCTTTTAAAATCTTAAGTAATGTTCCTCAGCTTTGAAGAATGCTACTCCACTTCTCTTTACACCAGGTTAAAGTCCTTCTACTCTGATTGATTCATGAATATTTAGGGAGTTGAGTTGGAGGCATCAAGAGCACTATATGGGCTTTGGGTACTAGATGGGCCAGAGATGATAATGGGTTAGGTTCGCTAGAGTTAAATGCATTGGGAAGGCTAAAGGTGGTGGGTTAATAGCAGAGGCAGGACCAAGTAATTGTTTTCCAAGTCACAAGTAAAGTCCTGAGTTAGCACAAGCAAGCCCCAAGTCAAGTCCAAAGTCAAGCCAGGCATGTCCAAGTCAAGTTTCAAGTCCTCGACTTTAAGCTTCAAGTGTTAAACAAGTCATTCGTGCTCATTTAGTGCCAGAGTATTAAGTACTATTGTAAAGTTATACTAATTTATATCAAGAAAGCTTTTAAATTATGTTAATCACTTCCCAGTTCAATTTCATGTTAGATTAGGTATATACTATTTGCATTAAAGGCACCCATCTATCTCAGTTCAATTTGTATGCCTTGGAATGTGCGTGAAAGTGTGACATAAACTTAATAAGGACAAACAATGAAAAAACTGAACAAGAACAAAATCATTTTATAGAAATAAAACAACTTCTACACAATTTGCATGTGTGTGTGAAAGAGAATGTGTGACAGTGAATGTTGTTACATTTAAGCCCTAGAACAATTTTTTGGTACCTCAAGGAAATAGGTTAAGAAAAACACTTGAGAGAGGAAAAAACAGGGCAAAATTACATATGTTTTTTTGCGGTTTTGGTATCAGAAATACAGCGCCGCAAATAAATGCGGCACGTATATTTCACCCGTCGGCCGCAATTTTTACTTCTATAAGCTAACATAGAACCACGTTGCAAATCGGTATCACATATTCAGCGCACAGACTTACGCTGTGAAAATGGATAAATTTTACTCCATTTTCACCTTGCCACACATAGGCAGGCGCAGCAAGCCTTGTGCTGAGTATGTGAGCACCGTAACTCTCGTAACTGCCTGAAAATATTAACTAACACCTAACCCATGCGCAATATCTATCTACCTGTCAACCGCAATCCTGTTCCAGGCGGTAAAGTCTTCTTCCAAGCGGCTGACATCTTCTTCCAAGCGGGGACCTCTTCCTTCTACATCCAGGACCAAGCCGGCACGGAGCGGAGATGAGCGCAGAGCAGGACCAGCAACATTGATGCAGACGAACCCATGAAGTCATTTAAAAATGTTGTGCTACCTTACTTTAGACATTGAGAGGGAATCAATGTGAAAGACAGAATAATGATATATCAAAAGGAGTGAGCTTGGTATATGTACTGTGTATATATATATATATATATATATATATATATGTATAAATATATAAATATATATATCAATATATATTATTATTATCATTCGCCTCGATTTAGAGTTCTGCGTTAGCCGTCAAAAGCAGCGTTAAGGGGTCCTAACGCCCGCTGGTATTTAGAGTTATTATAATTATCAACAGTTATAAAAATTTTGGGGGTGGAGACATTGGAAGAAGGGGGAAAAATAAGGAGTTTAGTTTTGGAGAGATTTAGCTTAAGGTAGTGAGAGGACATCCAAGATCAGATATGAGAAAGACAGTTAGTGACACGGGTTAGTAAGGAAGGAGGTAGGTCTGGTGCAGAGAGGTAGATTTGGGTGTCATTGGCATACAAATGATATTGAAACCCATGGGACTTTATTAAGGAACCTAATGATGACGTATAGATTGAAAAGAGAAGGGGACCGAGGACAGAGCCTTGAGGTACCCCAACAGAAAGTGGTAACGGGGCAGAGGATGCTCCGGAGAAGACTACACTAAATGTACGGTTAGTTAGATAGGAAGAGAACCACAAAAGAGCTGTGTCGCAGATGCCGAAGGATTGGAGGGTTTGGAGCAGAAGAGGGTGGTCAACAGTGTCAAAGGCTGCAGACAGGTCAAGGAGGATAAGCAGAGAGAAGTGGCCTTTGGATTTTGCTGTAAGTAGGTTGTTGTTAACCTTAACAATTGCTGTCTCTGTAGAGTGATGGGGACGAAATCCAGATTGCAGTGGGTCAAGAAGAAAGTTTAGTGTTAGGAAGTGATATATACTGTTTGTTTGTATGTATGTATGTGTATATATATATATATATATATATATATATAAACACTTGCTGGATTTTATTACCAATATCATTCAGTGCTTATTCCAGATTGTGGTGTGCTCCCCTTCCTAAAACAAACTAGATACAGTATAATGAACAAAGATATATAGACCTAGTGCTCCTCCCCACGCACACAGAATTGCTTCTTAAGAAATTTACATGGTGACACAACGTAAATAACGGATCAATACCGATTGCTAAAACAATATGTCATAAGCTACAAATATCCATAAACATATGGTGACTGTACTTGTATTACCCAATGTGTGAATAATCCATCCACCTTAACTACACACATGGCTAGATTTACTATCCCCGAGTGCAGACAGGTTTGCAAGTAGCAAACATGTCTACCTGCAATCACCACTTGCGATGTTGCATTGTGTAGCGAAATTTAACAATTCTCAAGAGGATTCTTGTGCAGTGGCATCCCCTTCTCCGTGTTTATTAATTTTTAATAATTTATATTAATTTTTTCAATATTTTATATGTAATATTTAAATAACATGCCTTATGAATACGTTTCTGAATAAGTTTTCATGTGCACTTACCTGTCTACCGTTAAGATCTAAATTGAGAAACTTGATGCACAAAAGGCATATTTTACATTCCTATGTTCTTCACATAGAAAATAATGTACTTTTTATTATTAAATATGTATTTTTATAGATATCGGATACTGTTCATGTAAAATACATATCTATAAATATATATTCATATGATAGATATGCAGGTATAGTAATATACACACATACATAAAGAAATATGTATTTAAGAATAAAAAGGACATTATCCTGTAAGTGAAGAACATTGGAATGGGAAATATGCACAGTAAATATACAAATAAATACATACATATGTAGACACATATATCTGACAGCATTATTATGAGTGTAACTGTACTATTAAATTTATTTTTGATGTGTCTTTTTGCAAGTTTTTATTTGAGCAGTTAATCAGAGCTCTGAGGTAACACTATTCCGATGTGCGTTATGTTCAATTGTGCTTAAACTAACCCATTTACTTTCAACTTGTAATACACGCGCTACTTTCAGTGGGTGCAATCATTAGCGATAAACCCCTTATCCCTAGTGCGTAACAGTTAGCGCTCCACTCACATTCTGGCCCAATATTTGAAACAGTGATGCTAGTCATCACTCTATGTCTGTATGCCATCAACACTGTATTCTAGTCACTTATCATCCACTCCACAGATATGCTAAACCAAAAATGGTTATTATATGCAGCTAACTAAGAGACAATGATCATAGGTCCATTATCACAATTGTCAATCAGGTAAGACAAGAATTAGATCAATTAAACTTGTATGGAAAAGGTCTACTGTACAGTGTATAGATGGTACCCTGTGACTGAGCAACTATAACAGACCTCACAATGTCATATCATCTGTCTATTATTAAAAATGTCAACCAGGGAGAAACTGCTCATGATAATTAATACATTGCTGCATTTCTAAACTCACACCAAGAAAAGTACAATAGTACAATTGAGTTCAGCCCAACCCATATGACTATGTTAAACTGTCTGTAAACCAGAATCATTAATGTCACTGCTCACTTCTGCCTTATGAAAATGGCTTGGCCACACACCCGGATATTTACTGGCTTATGACCCGCAAATGAGTAGTCGGTCAGGCTCAAACAGCCGTGATGTTGCAAGCCCAATCACAAAAAGCAGTACGAGTTGACCCCTGCATTAATACCTTTGGGTTGTATCGTATTGAGTCTGTAAATCCAACATGCTACATGCTGTAATAGGATTTTATCCCTATCACCCCCCCTCCTGAGTGGCAGGACATGGTCAATCAAAATAAATCTCAGGTCTGAAACAGAATTTCCTACCTTGGCAAAATGTCTGGCTATAGGTTGCTCATTATTGGATCCATGGAATGCAGGCTGGATTGCTGCCCTGGTTGGCCATCCTTGTTCATACTGTATATTGTCAGCTGCCTTCCCAACGTAAAACTACCACAATTGAAGTTCAACAAGTAAACAGTAAATTTCATGCTACACTTAAGAAAAAGATGAATCTTGAATTGAAGGTTTATATGGGAGTGACTAAATGAGGTTCCCAGTAGCATGCTTTGACATGTAGTACATCTTGGGCAGCTATAGCAACCCTTCTTTGTTGCTTCTCAGCTTCTTGTTCACATTGTAGCAATGCACCGAATCCAGCTTTATTAGCATGTTCCTCAGGTTCTTGCCTCTTTTGAATCCAATCTTTGGTGCACCAGAGGTTTCAAAAGGTAGGTGTGGATCAAATGATAGGATGTCCCATTTCTTTCTGAGTAGGAGTCCTTTGTGCCTCTTATATGAGTTGTATACAGTGGTAAATGGCATTCAGGGTTCAATGTTCTTTTCACTCTTCTTATATAGTAACATGTCTTGTGTCGTATCTTTCATTTAGTGTCCACTGTAAATTACGCTGATTTTAGCCCCACTGTCGAAATTTGCAGCACATCTTATCCAGCTGTTGCTTACACTGATTCCTATCCATTTTTATTTCTTATCACTCTTGTGAATTGGGAATGTGGTATCATTTTTAAAAGGATGTTGGGATGGTTGCTGCTCACATATAAAATAGAATTATATGTAGGTTTATTATAAAGGGTAGTGGCCAGGCCATTCTTTGACTTAGATCCACCAATCTTAAAAGTCAGTTCGATTAAGATCAAAACTGTACCTTGAATCTGATAGATGAAGAAATGTGATCAAGCATGTCTACCCATTGTAGAAGTGTAGTTGTGCCCCCTCTCCAGACAAAGAACAAGTTGTCAATGTATCCTATATAGTATAGAATTTGTGAACAATCATAAATCTTCATCACCTACATTTCATATTGTCCAATAAATAGATAAGCATACAAATGGAGCCAATTTCGACCCCATCTCCATTCCAAAGAACTACAGAAAAATCTGTTTTTTCAAATCGGAAAAAAATCAGTTTGAGACAGAGTTCCAAAAGCTTGAGCGAAAACTCACTAGGTGGGCTTTTGTAGGGGTAACTCACCAAAGTTTGTCCAATAGTCTGCAGTCCATCAATGTGTGGAATGACAGTATGTCCTGTATACACTTCAACAACTTGATCATCTTGATTCATGTTAAACACTGAAGGTTGTAAAAAGCTGTCAACAAAAATGTGGCCTGTTGTTGAAGCATTGAACCCCTTGCTGACAAAATCGGTCTCTCTGGGGAATGTTCAAGGTTCTTGGGGATCTTCGGTAAAGTATACATAATAAAAAAAAAGGTTGGCTAAACCTCAGTGTAACAGATTGTACTGTCGAAGAGGGAAGATATAGATGGCTACTATATTAGTCTCAGGTTAATGCAGGTTTGTCATGTACAGTACCTGCCATGTTAAGGTAGTTCTCCAATAAGGAGATAGCGTTTTGTTTGTTCATTGCTATTGTTTTGTTTTGAAATTAAAGGTAGTGTTAACTGAGTGCAACAACTTAGTGCTGTGTTATTTAATTTTATCCTTTTGATTTTTCTTTGTGAGGTTATTTATCTTACATCAACAAAAATTAAATACAATTTTACATTCCATATTACATATACAATCCAACTCTTCATTGAAATATTTAAACAATATAACCTCTGGCTTTTATCCTGTGACATGTGTATAAAAAAAACTGTTTCCCACCGTAATCCTTTAAATCATTTCAATATATGAATATCATATATTTTGATATTCACTCCATAATCAGCACAATTTCCAAATCATCTATACCTGAGATAGTATCCAACCTCATTTAACTTCACAAAATGTTATCCCTCGGTTAACTTAAAAAAACCATTAAAAAAAAATGTAACCTTCTGCACCGGATGCCCAGAGTATGGCTGAAATCTTATTCCTAAAGGGATATAATATCTGCTTCTGTTGTACTTTACTAAGAGCTGTGTTATTTAAAGTGTACCACCAGTGGTGAACAATAAAAGTTAACCCTGCAAGCTCATAGGACCCCAGTCTGTGGAAGCAATCTTATCGTGTTGTTTGCTCAATATTTAAAGGGACCGCAAACAAGAACACACATTATTAATCCAGCCACATTGTTACATGGGTGTTTTTTTTTCAACCATCCTCCAACCTAGAACATTTATAAATATATATATATATATATATATATATATATATATATATGTATGTGTGTGTGTGTGTGTGTGTGTGTGTGTGTGTGTGTGTGTGTATGTGTGTATCCCAAATCCGGGATTCCAAAATCCAAACTTATTCTAAAATCCAAACGTTTTAATCAATATTTTTTTAAACGCCTGTAAGTCACAAAAATATTAAAAATGATATAAAACTACCTTTATTTGTATGTATAAGCTGTATAATAACATTGCTTAAATTACATAAGATATTGTTGTTTACACTTGGTTCCATGCCCTCTCCCAACTGTCCCATTTTAAAGATGGAAGGATTCCAAAATCCAAACTATTGCGAAATCGAAACCTTTTTCCGGTCCCAAGCAATTTGGTTAAAGGGTTTTTTACCTGTGTATATATATATATATACTGTATACCAAACTCTTTTTTTAAGAACACTATATCTATCTCTATCCATCTCTCCCTCCCTTATTTTATATAAAATTATCATTATATAAATAAATATGGTTGGTGTTATTAAAAAAGAAGTGAGTTAGGTATTCTATTTATATTGTTTTGTTTGTAATGCTCCAGGGACCAGCCTAGAATGATCACAACTTTGATTTTTGGTTTTAGAAGATATAAAGTCAGAGGGCTCAAGTCCAAGTCAAGTCACGCATCATTGTAGTCAAAGTCTAAGTCAAGACGCAATACGTCTTTGATTATGTCAAGTAGAGTAGCAAGTCATCAAATTTGGGACCCCAGTCCAAGTCAAGTCCATGTCATGCAACTCGGGTCCCACAACCCTGGTTAATGGTGATGGGTTTAGTTTGGTTTGGTAGGGGTTAATGCAGTGGGGGAGGTCACAGTTAGGTTAAAGGGTCTCAACGATAGGTGCTTAATTGTCGGAAGGTGTGTTAGGGTAACAATATAATTGTAGATCCTAGGAGGATCTCCGTATTGTAGGGAAAGCACTGGCACCTACATATTGATATTGTGATAGTGTTTATCACATAACAAGGGTTTATTTGGCCCTTTGTCAACCACACAGAAAGGACCATTAGACTGCATAGATCCACACTTAGTGCTTCCTTAAAAAATAACAACTTTTTTAACATCCGTTAATTAGGAAAAAGCACACACAAAAAAGCTTTTCTTATAACAACTCCTGTTCACTTCAACCATTGTAATCTAGACCCAAATGTCCGCAAGACTTTATGCTGCACAATAGTAAACAGGGATAGGCACAGACAAAGGCTGTGGCGGACATTTTCCAAAGTACAGACCTTATAGAAGGACACCAAGGTACATTTGAAATTAAAAACATTATTTTATAGTACTTGGTGTTATTATGCTGATGCATATACCACTGATCCTATAACCAGCCCTCCTCTGGCTATACCCATTAGCCAGTGTCACTACTGTGTCATTATATAGTGCTGGGTGTTATTATACTGATGCAGATACCACTGATCCTATAACCAGCCCTCCTCTGGCTATACCCATGAGCCAGTGTCACTACTGTGTCATTATATAGTGCTGGGTGTTATTATACTGATGCAGATACCACTGATCCTATAACCAGCCCTCCTCTGTCTATACCCATGTGCCAGTGTCACTACTGTGTCATTATATAGCGCTGGGTCTTATTATACTGATGCAGATACCACTGACCCAATAACCAGCCCTTGTCTGGCTATACGCATGTGCCAGTGTCACTACTATGTCTTTGTATAGAGCTGGGTGTTATTATGCAAATGCAGATACACATCCAGTATTTCACTCAGGCTTTATTTATTCCAGAACTTATCACGAGATATCGCTAGCAGTCTCTTGACAAGCCACTAACTTTTTTTTTTTAATTTTTTTTTTTAAATACTTTATTTATACCAGTGTGGCTTACAGCGACAAATCAACAGATAACAAGATACAGAAAAACATTGAAATACAATATGTGAACATGACTCGTCCCCTCCACCACAATGGATTTTACTTTTTCAATCCCCTCTCCACAATCTCCATATCCTCACTCAAGCCTTTCCTGTTCCACTCTCCCTCATCCCCTACCATGTATGTTATGTTTGCACTGAGTAGCATCTGGGTAATATTCTACTCCTATTGCCGTCAATCTCAACCTCACTGATTTATCTATTTCTCAGCTCCTAATTCATCAGCTCTCCCCCCCCTGGGTGCCGCCCAGAGGAACTTCCCTCTCAGAACTGGGCCCTATGTCAACTGTTCTCCCCCTCTCTAGGCAAAGATATTCCATTGTCCCCTCATTTGTGCATTTAGTATATAGTCCGAGTCTTTGAACGGGTAAATGATTTGTCTTTGGTGGTGAATATCTAGTGATCTAATGAATGGTTCCCATTTAGTCATAAACTTCTTCGTTCTCCATGTTATGTCTCCCTGAGTGTCTATTTGTTCATAAGTCATCTGTCGTCTTAAGGCTTCTTTGAGTTGTGCTAAGTGCGGGGGGGGGGGGGGGCCTGAGCCAGCCACTGTTGTAGAATAAGTCTCCTAGCATGCAGTATAACATTGTATATGTACGCCCCGTGTTTTTTATGTCCTGTCTGTGTATATAAGAATATCACCATTTCGGGTGTAAATCTGATTCTTTCCCCAGTATGTCTCTCCAACCACCTCTGCGTCATGCCCCAGAATTTTGTAAGTTGTGGACATTGCCATATCATATGTATAATGTTTGGGTTGTCATTGGAGCATTTTCGGCACAGACCTGTTGTGTCATGTTTCCACTTGAGAAATAGTTTTGGCGTAATATATGCATTGTGGATCAGTTTGGTGTGTGATTCTCTTATCTCATTTGACAGGGTGGCTTCTCTTACTTTTACAAAGCTTTGTTCAATACAGCTGTCTGGGACATCCTGCCCCAATAGTTCAGTCCATGTTTTCGTAATGTGTGTTAAGTTAGCTTTGTTCGGTCGTTTTTGCAAAGTTTTATAGGTGTATGATATAGAGGTCAGTCCCCCCCTTGTCAGAGTTAGTAATTGATATATGTCACAATTAGTGTCTGGCAATTTCCCTGATCTTAATAGGGTTTGTACGTAATGCCTCACCTGCAGATATGCAAAATGGTGCTTATTAGGGATACCATACTCTCTTTGCAGTTCTGCAAATGTGCGAACTGCTGTGCCCTCTATTGTGAGAATTTGTTTAATGCTTATCACTCCCCATGTATCCCATTGTTTAAAGGGTTTTCTTAGTGAATCCTGCTGGGAAATCTGGATTGCCCCTCAGTGGCAGGAAGACAGTGTGATTTGGTGAGACTTCTAAGGCCCTACAAACCTTTCTCCACGCCTTTATCGGGCCACTGAATAATGTTTCCCCTCCCAGAATAGATTCCACCTGAGTGCGAGTCATGTGTGGTAACATCTTGAGTGACCGCGGTTTGATGTGAGCTGTCTCTAGTTTGCCATTAGTGAAGTATTCCCTATCCGTCAGCCAGTCCATTACATATTTGACCCCTGCTGCCCAGTTGTAGAACTCAATATTCGGCAGTCCCAAACCTCCCATCTCCGGTCTGCCTGTCAATTTTTGATAGCTTAGTCTGTGCTTTTTCCCCCTCCATACAAAGTGCATAATGTCTCTATTTAGTATTTTTAGGTCCTGCTTGTGTAGAAGCTCCGGGAGCATCTGTAGGGTGTACAGTAATTTGGGGAACAAAATCATTTTGATTAGCCCTATTCTTCCTGACAGAGTTATTGGTAGTGTACTCCAGTTTATTAGCATTTGTTTCAATTCTTTCAGTAGGGGTTTAAAATTGACCCCATACCATTGAGTTGGGTCTCTAGTCAATGTGATTCCTTGGTATTTAAAGGTATGTGTGATTACTTTGAAATTGTCCTCTAGGGGTAGATCCGGGTTATTATTAGATAGCCAGAGAAGCTCAGACTTGTCTTTGTTTATCTGATATCCTGAGATTTTACTGAAGTCTGCAATGATCCTAGTTATAGTGGGAATGTTTCTTCTGGGATCCCTTGTGTATAGCAGCATATCATCCGCAAATAATGACAGATGTTGAACCTCCCCATTTATCTCTAAGCCCTCCGTTTCCTTTCTTATTCTAATAGCCAGGGGTTCTAATGCAAGGTCAAAGAGGAGCGGGGAGAGAGGGCATCCCTGCCTTGTGCCTCTCTTGAGGTTAAACATTTTGGAAGACGATCCATTTACCAGGACTGGCGCTTGGGGATTGCTATAAATTGTTTTGATGGCTTTCATAAAGGCTCCCTGTATCCCAAATCTCTCCATAGTGGTAAATAAATGATCCCATAAAATTTTATCGAATGCCTTCTCGGCGTATACTAGAATCAGACAGGCCTCTTCCCTATCATGCTGTGTTTTTCCCCCTCCCAGTTTCCAGAAGTGTGCAAGTAGTAGCTGAAGTTTCCTCATATTTTTAACCGCTGACCTACCCTTCACGAAGCCGGTTTGGTCTTCATGAACTAACAGGGGGATTAGTGCCGCTAATCGATTTGCTAGAAGTTTGGTTAAAATTTTGTAGTCCGAATTAAGAAGGGATATCGACTGGGTTAGAAGTGGATCTCTATCTGGCTTGGGGAGAACTGTGATGTTGGCTTCTGTGAATCTATTGGATAAGTTAGCTCTCCCTTCTAGAATGGCATTAAATAACAAGGCCAGTGTGTCAACCGTTTCTTCTTTAATCATTTTGTAGAACTCCCCGGGCAACCCATCTGGTCCCGAGGCTTTCTCAAGTGGGAGTATGTCTATTACCCTTGCAATCTCTGAGGGCTGAATCTTGGCGTTTAATTTCTGCTGGTGTTCCTCATCTAGCTGTGGGAGTGTCAAGTCACTCCAAAACTTTTCCTTAGCATCTGAATCTATTCTTTGGGAGTTATATAGGTTCGAATAATAATCCTGGAATGCTCTTTGTATTTCCTCTTCTGATGTAAGTAACTTTTCCTTTCCTTTGATGGCTACAATGGTGTTTGGTTTTCTATCTAGCTTGGTAATCCTGGCCAATAGCTTCCCTGTACGATTCCCGTATCTATAATATTTTGCCTGGGAGCGATTCTGAGCTGTGACTGATGTCTGTGTGAGGTATGTGTCTCTAAGGCTTTTTACTTCTCTATATTTGACCCTGTTTTGTTCTGTGGGGCACATCAAATACCGATTTTTAGCGTTCAGGAGCTGGCGCAAGAGCAGTTCCCCTTTGGTTCTTCGAGATTTCTGCAACTTTGCCGTATATGCTGACAAGCCACTAACTTTATTCACACTACATAATTTTTTTTTATTCCTATTATTTAGTCAGAAAGAAAAGATATACTAAGGTTGTGGTGGACACTGCAAGGGCTAGTCATGGACACTAGTGTCCGTGTACGGACACCTTGCCTATGCCTGATAGTAAATGTGTCAGTATTAGTGTGAATATGTGTCTGTTAATCTGTAATTATATAATAAACAATTTATCTTAACATATCTCTACACATATATAGGGGTCGATTTATCAAATGCTTTGCCCCACTACGGCTGCAGGTTCTCACAAGAGAACCTGCAGTCTGTATTTAACAAGCAGCGATCATCAGACTGCTGTTTCCCTAACCTTTCGGCACCTCTTATGTGGCGAATTTCAATCTCCCCGGTCTCGGGCGGGATTGCACGCAAGCGCTAAATAGCCCTCGTGTGCAATGCTGAATTCCAGCAGCGGAGTTCAGCCCGCCAGAGGCGAGCTGCGACGGACAGGGCATGATAAATCGTCCCCAATGTGCAACAGCAATATTAGAATTAACTTTAAATGTTTTTTTTCTTCTATAGCGGTCACACTGTATCAAACGTTTGGTACAGTGCAACCGGGATATTAGAAGTAAACTTACATAGTACAGTGTGTGCTTACTTTAAGGTTACGCAATTGTAGCGGTTTAAACAACACACTATTTTAAATTTAAAAATTGCAGCTACTTTGTTCAACATGATATTTGTATGCGTGTATTTATGTGCACACATACAGTACAAACACATAAGCATACATGTGTAGACTCTTACATATACGATATATACGTACATTTACAAATATACATACATGCACATACATATACAACTTTGATCCCTTTCTTATCATATACCATTTCCCTGTAACTCAATGTTTAAACATGTTTTAATAATAAACAACTATTTTACATTTATTATACTTTATTTTATTATATTATATACATGTTTTGTATGCTTTTATTCTAGCTAACACTTTACTTAAGGTCTAGTATAGGGTGTGCTAAACAATTGTGGACTATGCTACTATTCTCTGGTAAATATCTTTTACCATTCACTTGTAATGCCAGATTGTGCGCTATTCTTATTTTATTAATAGTGTACCACTTGTAATCTAAGCTTATATGTTGTGTAAACATATTTTGAAAACATGCCCAGATCTGCATTCACTGGAAATGTGCTAGGAATGTTTAAAGAAAGTGAGCCCTTTACTTTTCTGTGGAAGGCACATTGCCATTTGTCTGTACAGCAAGGGGCAGTCCATTTTTTTATATCTTCGCATGGCGGGAGCTTTACGAGACTTGAGAGACTAAAATGAACATTCTTTAGAACCTCAGGCCCTTAAAGGGATACTAAACTCAAATGTTTTCTTTAATGATTCAGATAGAGCATGCAATTTTAAGCAACATACTAATTTACTCCTATTATCAATTTTTCTTCATTCTCTTGCTATGTTTATTTAAAAAGCAGGAATCTAAAGCATAGGAGCCGGTGCATTTTTGGTTCAGAACCTGGGTTATGCTTGCTTATTGTTGGCTAAATGTCAGCCACCAATAAGCAAGCGCTATCCATGGGGCTGAACCAAAAATGGGGCCGGCTCCTAAGTTTTAATTTCCTGTTTTTTTTAAATAAAGATAGCAAGAGAACAAAGAAAAATTGATAATAGGAGTTAATTAGAAAGTTGCTTACAATTGCATGCTCTTTCTAAACAATGAAAGAAAGAAATTTGGGGATTTAGTATCCCTTTAAGTACTGGTCTCACTGTGTCCTCTTTAAAGGGGCAGTATGCACCAATTTTGATATATAACTGTATGTAATAGACACTACTATAAATAATAATATGCACAGATACTGATATAAAAATCCAGTGTAAAGCCTTTAAAAACTTACTTAGAAGCTCCCAATTTAACACTGTTAATGAGATAAGCCTGGGACACCCACTGAAAGGGGCTGATAGCAGAACTCCCCGCCCCCCCACATATAAAATGACCCATTATACAAACAGTAGCAGTCTGAAGTTTGTAGACATCAGTATACATCTAAAACTTTGGGGCTTGGTTAGGAGTCTAAAAAATCAGCACAATGCTATTTAAAAATAAGCAAAAACTTTACATTTTTACAAACACACAGATATGGGCTATATAAATGGATAATCTACAAAACATTTATGCAAAGAAAAATCTAGTGTATAATGTCCCTTTAAGTGCATATAAAAATGGCATTAGTGTGTAGTCTATACACAAAAGCAATGATCTTTGTAAAAGGTCTTGAAATAATTTGAAAATAAAAAGAGTCCAGTTTTGTGGTTTCTGAGAAGTCACAAGGACTTTACCAGATTTTCACTTTGGTTAATATTTCCAGCATTAATGTGAAAATCGCTTGTGTACAAGGATGAACCAGGGATTTATAATCCGAGTGTGAGTTTCCACATTGTGCTCATCATTAAAAGTATAGGCTGCGTTAGTTACTGCAAGTTCGCACAAGTGAGGTCGCAATATTTTTTCAATACTGTAAAAATATTATGACCTTACGATAGTGTTTGCTATTCTCATGGTACTGATTGTGCTCCATTTGTAATCTAGGCCATTGTATTTAGAAATATGTAGGTACACTAAATGCTACATTTTAACATTAAAACAATAACAATCATTATTAATCAACATTACTTTTATAGTAGAAAACACTGTAGTGACATCACTGATACTACATCTGTTAAATGTAGTATTCAGATGTTCTTCCGCAGTTGACAGGTGTCTGTGGGCTTCAGGGTATACTGCATACACCTGTCCACTTGATGAGGTTAGTATTATAATAGCTTAATTCAATTGCCTATATGTGTAGATACAGTTTAGTGGGCCAACATATATTTAGTTACAGTTAAAGTATCAGCCTTGTACTTTCTACTAATGCTCATTGGCTGATTGGCTGATTGGCACTTCTTCTAATGATCACTAGCTGATAGGTACTTCCTGTTATGCTCATTGGTTAAAAAGACTTTGTTCTAATACTCACTAAGCAATAGTGCCCTTCAGCATTAGAAGGAAGTGCACAACTGATACTGATTTATTAGTTTACATTTGAACAGCTTTCACTTTTTTTTAAATGAAAAATATGCCTTCATTTCAGATGCTACTCTTTCTTGTGGATGAAAGAACATTTATAATTAGTGTCTCTTTAAATCCATGTCCTATTCTCATGATAGATGCTGTATGTTATCTAATGACTGAAGAGAGTTTAGGCACAAATGACCTGTGTTCTGGGGACTTTTAATACAATGTACCTCAAGTTGTATACATTGCTGCCTACTCCCTTCCTGTGATGTCAGTATTGTAATACCTTTGTAATACCATTTTTGCCAAAGGGTCTGTGTTGCATAGAGATGTTGCTATGGAAACTGCAAGATGATTAACTGTGGGCCTGCTCCTGGGGCTCCCACACTACAGGCTCCTGGGGCAACCTGAGCCCGTCAAATTAGTAAGGATATAACAGCAATTAGAGGAGGGGGGGTGATGGACCCCAGCAGACGTCTACATTTTGCCCCTCCTAGTGCATTCTGGTCTTGCAGACCTGACATTGCTAAAATTCTTTAATAGAAAAAAAGAGAAGGGCTATGAAGCAGAAAGAATACATTCTAATAAATAAACAGATTAAAGTACTTTGGAACAAATGCAAATCTGGAGAAGAGAATTAAAAAGAATAATTATAGAGAAAGATAAACGATGAGAGAAGACATAAAGTACAAAAAACACAGAGATGGGATGAGAAAGACCTGTTACATAAAAATGTATCATTAAGACCTATTACACAAAACAGAAAAACAGCAGTTCTAGGTTTCTTGGCTCTTAGATTAATCCTTAGCGCTTACATTAAAAGAGGAGAACTTCAAGAAAACTATTGTTTACTAACAAGGAAAAATATTTATCCTCATATTTTGCCTCAATTTCAGAGTTTTTGTAAAATAGCCTTATCTATTTGTAACATTTGTCAACAAGCTGGCATTATCCTTAAATCAACTATCGTAATCAAATAACATATGATGATTTAAATGGATTACCTAAAGTAGAGACATTGATTAAAGCATGACACATGGGAATTTATTAATAATGAGAATGTATATTTCCTTTTATGAAATTAATCTATCATGGGCTGCTGGACTTTTTGTACATTTAGTAAAATGTTTGTCTGGATTTAGCCCTTCATTTTAAATCCGCTATTTATATGGATGAAAGTGGATGTTAGGTGGATTTACTTAAATATCAAAGCATTATTATTATTATTTGTCTATTTTTTTTATTTTATTAAAACAAATAACATTTCCCTAGAGTCACTTAACTACACATGTCGTCAATATATTTTTTAGTTCAAGGGAAAAATAATTCCTTGAACTAAGGTGGTAAAATATATTGTTTAATGAGAACAAGAACCTTAGAAAAGACCAAGGACCCAATTCTCAAAATCTTTCCGGCATGGAGAGAAATTATGCAAAAGCTTTTTTTTTTCTTTTTTTTTAGCTTTATATTTTAATGTATGTGTCTGTTCTTCACACCCAGAACCCTGCACAGTGAGATAAAGTGCTCTGAAGCTAAACAATTCCTTTCTAGAATTCTTTAAGGGATTTCGTAGTACTAACAAGACATCTTAGATAATCTCACCAGATCAGAGAGCTTTAGAGAATTTGGCATATGCGTGAAAATGACCACAAATGAATGGAAGAGATTTCAATAATACTCCTTTTTTGCAACTTTATTTTATTATATTGTGCCCCAATTCCAATCCATTAGAGTTGAAAATGTTGAAATCAACTCAGGTGCATTTTTGATTGGTTTAGTCCATTAGCAAATCTGTTTATATTAAAGTGAAAGTAAAGTTAGGTGGTCAGCTATGCACAGTTACATAGTTTATTTAAAAATAATAGGAGTTTAATTCATCATTTTCGCTGCAAATAAAGTACATTTTTTACGATTTTCAAATCATCCCTTTTTTATAGATATTTTACTTCCTTGTCAAGTTTTTTTTTTAGCCAATTGACTTTCTGGCCGATCGGCGGCCGTGAAGCTACGTCATCCGACTATGTAATCAATTGCGCATGGGGCAAAGCTATTGTACACAGTATTATGTCGGACGCACGTTCCCGATTCGCGCATGCGCATAGCTTTTTCTCTGTTGCAGTCGGGTGATAAGAAAATTGCATGCGCATTGCAGCCACGATCGACAATTCGCGCATGCGCTATGCATTCCCAGCTTGTGAACGCGCATTTCTACTACGTATAGAGCGGGTGGGACCGCTCTATACGTAAAGGCAACAAAAGACAGGAAGTGAAGGGTGGGCGGAGCAAGGATTATCATGGTAGGAAAATAAGAAATTAAAAAATAAAGTCACATTTGTAATATAAAAAAAAAAAAATTCTTAATATATTCTTTCACTTTAAGTCTCCCAAGTTACATAGAAGATACATTTAGCTAAATTTTTACACTTCAATTGTGTAAACACCAAAAAACCTATACGAAACATTTTTTTTTGCTGGATTTTTGTACAGCTCCTCAGAACTAAATTATATGGGGCCGATTTATCATTTGTCTGGCGGACATGATCCGCTGTAGCGATCATGTCCGCATACGCTGTTGGCATTTATCATTGCACAAGCAGTTCTGGTGAACTGCTTGTACAATGTCCCCGCCTGCAGATTCGTGGCCAATCAGCCGCTAGCAGGGGGTGTCAATCAACCCGATCGTATGCGATCGGGCGGATTGCTGTTCGCTGCCTCAGAGGCGGAGTATGAGTTAAGGAGCAGCGGTCTTAAGACTATTGCTTCTTAACTATTGTTTCCGGCGAGCCTGAAACAGGGGTATTTGGCCCCATTTAGGCTATGATAAATTGCCCCTATGTCTCTAAAGCAAAAATAATGTTCATATGAGAAGCCATGTTAGTCCAGTGATCCAAATGCTAAAACAACAAAAGTATTGAAGTAAGTAGTATTTTATTTTACTGCACTTACATTAAATTTTAGTTAGAAGAAAAAAGGATATTTTTGAAGGCCTCTTCCCTTCTTCCAGTCTGAAGTGATGTTTCTTTTATTATTAAAACATTTGCCTAGGGACTATTATACTATAAATTCCAGATTTATATAAAACTACAAATTCACTCATATTGATTGGTATTGCCTAAAACACTTTTGTTTTTTTAAATTTATTGTTAGTCCAATAAAAAGGTATCAGTAGTTAATGCATTGCTCTTTAAAGCAAAAGTAAAATACAATAATCAAACCAATATTGATGTAGACTATCATAATGTATGTAAAAATCTTGTTTCCCCCCCCCCCCCCACTTAACTTATTGGGGCCGAATAATCAATGTCTGTTCGACATGATACACTGTAGCGTATCATGTCCATCAGACATCGCTGAATGCCGACAGCATACGCTGTCAGCATTTAACAATGCACAAGCAGTTCTGGTCGCTAGCAGGGGGTGTCAATCAGCCTGATCATATAGGATCGGGCGGATTGATGTCTGCAGCCTCAGAGGCAGCGGACCAGTTAAGGAGCAGCGGTCTTAAGACCGCTACTTCGTAACTGCTATTTCCGGCGAGCCTTCAAGCTCGCGTTGAAACAGGGGCATCAAGGGCCGTTCGGCCCTTGAGAAATTTGCCCCATTGTGTGAATTTGTGGCACACAAAATTAACACTTTCATATTTTTCTGAATAATTCTGAGTAGATATTCAAATTATTGTATTTTATGTCCAACCATCTTTCATATATTAAAATTGTAACTTTTTATGTAAACTAGGCTGTGGTTGTGTTTGCTAAAAAGTGAGCAGGGTAAGTGCAAAAACCTAAAAATGAAAACTAACAAGATTTCACAGTACAAAGTCATCAGAAACCATTAGAAAAATAATGGGCCAGATTACAAGTGGAGCTCTAAATATTGCTTTTGTGAAAGCGATATTTACGCTCCACTGAGTAAATTCCAGCGCACGCTAATGTGCACTGGTATTACAAGTTGACAGCAATGACAATGCAAGATCACATTCGCATTGCTGGGAAGCATTGCACTCACGACAGTGCACTTCCATAGGCTCATATGGAAGCCTCGCTCTGATGCGTCAGAGACAGCACAGAACCTAAACACAGCAAAGGTGGTAAGTAGCACAGCGATGGCCGCAATATTAAATATATATGTATATTATTATATACATAAATATGTATGTGTTAAGTGTTAATATGTGTATACACACATACTAACACATAAATATATATTCATCTAAGCATATACATATATATTTAATGGGGTCACACAGTTCCCATAAACCGCAATTTAAAGGCATTTTTTTCTCTAACACCCCACTCCCGCCAATTTTACCCCCAAAATACTGCCTAGTTCAGTTATTTTATTAAAAAATAAGAATACTACAATTTTTATGTTTTAATAAAATTACACTACACTGTATTTTGTGGCCAATTTGGGCACATTTATAAATTTAACTAGAAATCTGATCTCTGGTTAATTTTCTAAGTGGTAATTTGTAATGGCTGGTTAATTATCGGGCACCCGCAAATAGGCAAGTTTACCCGTTAACAGGCGCTCTATAAATTAGCGCTCATCTTGTAATCTAGCCCAATGTTTCTACATGGATTTGAGTGGCCTGTAATTCAAAATCCCCCCACATAATATGCTAACCTATCTATTTATCTATCTATCTAATCTATCATCTATCTATCTGTCTATCATCTTTCTAGCTGTCTATCTATCTATCTATATATCTATCTATCTATCATCTATCTAGCTGTCTATCTAATCTATCATCTATCTATATATCTCTATCTATCAATCAATCAATCAATCATCTATCTATCTATCTATCTATCATCTATCTATCTATCTATCTATCTATCTATCTTTTTATCAATCTATCTTTCTATCTCAAGGTTTACTTTTACTGAGATTGATGTGTATCTGCAGATTTTTTTCTCCAGAGGAAGGGAATCAATAAAATACACAATTTACAATAAAATCAGTAACCATAGGAGAGAGTTGCATGTAGTATACAAGCTGCACATCATTTTAAAAATAGTGTCTTATAGGCATCAAAAGAGTGTGACAAAGGGAATTTATGCTTACATATAAGGAATAAAATTCCAGGGGGGGGGGAGCTCAAAATTCATTGAGTATTGCTTCAGCTATATTTTCTACAGTTTCTGTAGCGGGTGTTCCTGTCAGTAACATCTATAGTACTGTGAGTAGCCAAATACATCAAATTTTACAAATCGAAAAAGAGCCATTAGCAACGTGGGAAATAATACAACCAGAACACTAATGAAAACCCACTTGGTTTATGTAAATGTTTGTTTCTTTTATTATGCTAAATTAGCCTCGGTGAATAAAGTAAAAGGTGTGTCAGAGGTCTGGGTGTGGGGGCGTTATGGAGCATTGTGCTAACGTGGTAGGGCATTTTCACCAACACTTATTAGCATGTGGAATTCATAAAGACTATATTGCCACTTTAAAGCATCTTGCCTTCTAGCTGTCTCTCAATATTTCTTTTTATATATAATTTTATTTGTTATCATGGATTATTTTTTTCAGTTTTATTAGTTTGTTCTGTAATGTTTGAAAGGCATGTTTGTAATGCCAGTATCACTGACATGGGATGAGGGACAAGCTATTTTTTTCTTGTTTGGCGAGTTTTTTCCGTCAAAGATTAGTTTCACAAATAGGTTTTTATTAATTATAGGTAATTGATTTATTTCTCAGTCCATGTAAGGTGTAACGATGTATTAAAGAGCATAGTAGGACAAAAAAGCCTTGTTATTATAATTTGTTTTATGTCCATTTGATATTATTCTGCTTCACAGGGATCCATATTGTTGATGCATCTGGTTGAGTGGTCTGAGGTATTGGACCATGCAGCACTGAGCTGCAGTAGTTCATGAAAAAACTATGCAGAGCACTGAACAGATACAAAGGCACAATCTGTCAAATATATTTCACATTTTTAGGGTATGGTGTGATGCAATATCATCATTATTATTATTGTTGCCATTTATTTGTATAGTGTCGAAAAATTCTGTAGCTCTGTATACAAAGGTAGAGGTATAGGCCCATATTTATCAAGCTCCGTACGGAGCTCGAGGGCCTGCTCTGAACCCTGTCTGCCTGCTCTGATGAGGCGGACAGGAATCGCCGGAAATCAACCCGATCGAATACGATCGGGTTGATTGACACCTCCCTGTTGGCGGCCAATTGGCCGCAAGTCAGCAGGGGGCGGCGTTGCACCAGCAGCTCTTGTGAGCTGCTGGTGCAATGATAAAAGCGGACAGCGTATTGCTCTCCGCATTTAGCGAGGTCTTGCGGACCTAATCCGCACTGTCGGATCAGGTCCGCAAGACCTATGATAAATAGGGGCCATAGAGTGACTAAGTCTTGTGGTAAGAGATCAACAGGAAGAGGCAGATGGATTATACTGTAAGCTCTGGAAGAGTAAAAGCAGTAGACTAGAAGCATTGCCCTCAACTTCTGCCATTGCAACACTCCTATGCCGCTCTTGCTAAACACACCTGTTATGAGAAGATGGCTGTTTCTGGGGCCTCTGAGGTTGTAACAGGTAAGTTAAGGTAGCAAGAAAGGAAAGTGAGTTAGATGTGATTGTTCATTTAGGAACAAATGATCTGGCTAGTAATGATGTTGCTGTTGTTCAGAAAGAGTTTTATGACCTATACATTCTTTTAGAGAATGTGGCATCAACTCTATCATTTTCTGCTATTTAACCTGTGTATGGCCAGGAAGCAGGAAAGATGGAGCAGATAATAACATTTAATTATTGGTTAAATAAGATGTACAGGGAAAGAGGATTTCATTTTATTGGCCATTATAGCTCGGTTTGGCAAGATATTAGGTTATTTAAGGCAGATGGCTTGCATTTGGATGCTAAAGGATTAGAGTATCTGGGAGAGGAGTTCAAACGATTTATTAGAAGTCATGTTAACTAGAAAAGGGGGGTAGCATTAATATATCCACCTGCACCCCACAGCATGCCAAAACTGTTAGCCCAAGTTCCAGTTCCAGAAACATAAAGGGTAAGGTTATAGTAATGGGGGACTTTAATTTGCTAGATATAGACTGGAAGATACCTTTTGCTAGATCAGCAAGAAACAGGTATATTCTTGAATCCTTGCAAGGGAAATCACTTGAGCAATTAGTTAAGTAACCAATTTGAAATGAAGCTATATTAGATTTATTTCTTATAAACAGTCGGCTAGATTACGAGTTTTGCGTTATGAATGAAAAAGCTTCATAACGCTGCTTTTTCACTACCACTGCTATTACGAGTCTTGCAGGTATAGCTGTACCGCACACTTTTTTGGCCATAACGCAACGTAACTACCGCACCTTTCAAAAAGTCCTTTTTCAATGGGACTTCCATAGCGCCGGGATTACGAGTTTTGCCTGGAAGGCCAAAAAGTGAGCGGTACAGCCTATACCGTCAAGATTCGTACCGCCATCTAAAGTCAGTAGTTATGGGTTTTACGTTACAAAGCTGTAGCATAAAACTCATAACTAAAGTGTTACAAAGTACACTAACACACTAATAAACTACCTATTAACCCCTAAACCGAGGCCCTCCCACATCGCAAACACGATAATAAAATTAATAACCCCTAATCTGCCACTCCGGACATCGCTGCCACTATAATAAACATACTAAACTGAGTGAGTGAGCGCTTACAGCTTAAAAGGCTAAGTGTTGGTATAAAACAATTTAATACGAGCAATAAAACAATATAACAATATAACTAATACAGTGATTCAGTTAAAACAATTATACATATTACATGGATCCATGGGGGGCATATAAAAACAAACCTAAAATGCAATGTGCGTTCAGAACAGCATAAATAATCACAATACCGAAAAAAACCCAGTTGGGTCACAAACCCATCAACTTTCGTTGGATGGGCGCTGATCACATAGGTAAAATTGGATATAGACAGGTGATGCGACGTGTCTGTGATATGACGCTAAAGGTTACACAATGGTGTGGATAAAAATGTGTAAAAGTGTGAAAAAAGTGTGAAAAAAATGTGAAAAAATGTGAAAAAATATGAAAAAATAAATATAAATGTCCACAATTAGTGTTCAAAAATTATAAATATAAATGTCCACAATTAGTGTTTAAAAAGATAAGTTCCAAATTAGATATATCCAGTGTGGGTAATAGGCATAAGTTGCCAAAAAAAAGGGGGGTAGTTCCTTAGAAGCAGAATTTGTGATGAATTGTAGAAAAATGTTTAAAAACACATCGTGAAGAGTACAAATCGAAAAACTATATTTTCAAAAATAAAAACAAAATCCAAAAAAATGTCTTCAAAACCTGTGGAAAAAAGGAGAAATAATAGTGCAATAACGTTTTTGCAATCCAAAAGGCCGAAACGCGTTGACATACTGGTGAGCTTATTTCTAATCATCATTTGGATTGCAAAAACGTTATTGCACTATTATTTCTCCTTTTTTCCACAGGTTTTGAAGACATTTTTTTGGATTTTGTTTTTATTTTTGAAAATATAGTTTTTCGATTTGTACTCTTCACGATGTGTTTTTAAACATTTTTCTACAATTCATCACAAATTCTGCTTCTAAGGAACTACCCCCCTTTTTTTTGGCAACTTATGCCTATTACCCACACTGGATATATCTAATTTGGAACTTATCTTTTTGAACACTAATTGTGGACATTTATATTTATAATTTTTGAACACTAATTGTGGACATTTATATTTATTTTTTCATATTTTTTCACATTTTTTCACACTTTTTTCACACTTTTACACATTTTTATCCACACCATTGTGTAACCTTTAGCGTCATATCACAGACACGTCGCATCACCTGTCTATATCCAATTTTACCTATGTGATCAGCGCCCATCCAACGAAAGTTGATGGGTTTGTGACCCAACTGGGTTTTTTTCGGTATTGTGATTATTTATGCTGTTCTGAACGCACATTGCATTTTAGGTTTGTTTTTATATGCCCCCCATGGATCCATGTAATATGTATAATTGTTTTAACTGAATCACTGTATTAGTTATATTGTTATATTGTTTTATTGCTCGTATTAAATTGTTTTATACCAACACTTAGCCTTTTAAGCTGTAAGCGCTCACTCACTCAGTTTAGTTAGTCTCTTTCCCAAGCCCACTAGGGGGCTCTTGCCAGTGAGCTTAAGGCATCGTATTACTAGTGCTCGGTCTACTACATCTGATTCTTTACTATAATAAACATACTAACCCCTAAACCGCCGTACTCCCGCATCGCAAACACTAGTTAAATATTATTAACCCCTAACCCTAACACCCATAACTTTAACATAATTAAAATAAATCTAAATAAAAATTACTATCATTAACTAAATAATTAATTAATAATTTAATTAATAATAATAATTTAAAACTAAATACCAACCTATAAAATAAACCCTAAGCTTGCTACAATATAACTAATAGTTATATTGTATCTATACAATAAAGAGAACAAATCTTGGTAGTTCAGCGCCACAAAATACAATAGATATAGTTATTTGTGATGAAATTTGAGCACAGAATAATAAACGTTATATAGTCTTGTTTGCTCTGTTGTTCACAGTGAAATTGGATAAAATTTTCTTAAAGGAGTTCTACTTCATATATATATATATATATATATATATATATATGTAGATGAGTGAAAAGATGTCTCCTTACCGGATGTTACCCCAATCGTATGAGGTAATGTATGATCATGTAAGGAGTATCTGATGTCTTGTCTTTGGTAACAGCTGATAAAGATGTCTCAGACGTATGGGTCCAGGAAGGGGAGATGTTTCCCCCTCTAAGGGTCCTTCTCTGTGACTGTGTGTGTGGTCTTTATCCGGTAGAAACTTCGGGGAAGGTAGGAGTCTAAGTGACTCACAGGAGTATGGAACTTCAAAAGGAATCTCTCAGGTTCTCAGTTTCTCCTTGTGCCTTCGAAGAAGATCCCGGAACAGAGGATACCTGTGTCCAAGGTAGCGCGGCTGTTCACTCTGGAACTCAAGTGCATCAATTGTGCTCACTGTCGTCCGCCTCCTTGGTCTGTCTAACAGGTTCGATACCTCTGATGTCCTCTCAGCGTGTGTTGATGACGTCCTCCCAGGGGTGTGTGTCTTTGAACCAATCCTATTGCAGCAGTAATTTCTTCACCGGTTCTCTCCTGGACTGTCTTCTACCTTGTTCCAATGTTCCTCCCAAACAGAATGTGATTGGCTCACAGCTAATGTTTCCTGTCTAGAGTGGAGCTCCAGTCTGCTTCTTGTTGCTAGAGCTGCTGGGGCGGTGCTTATCAATTCATCAGTTCAAGTACCATACTCCTGTGAGTCACTTAGACTCCAACCTTCCCCGAAGTTTCTACCGGATAAAGACCATACACACAGTCACAGAGAAGGACCCTTAGAGGGGGAAACATCTCCCCTTCCTGGACCCATACGTCTGAGACATCTCTATCAGCTGTTACCAAAGACAAGACATCAGATACTCCTTACATGATCATACCTTACCTCATACGATTGGGGTAACATCCGGTAAGGAGACATCTTTTCACTCATCTACATATATATATATATATATGAAGTAGAACTCCTTTAAGAAAATTTTATCCAATTTCACTGTGAACAACACAGCAAACAAGACTATATGACGTTTATTATTCTGTGCTCAAATTTCATCACGAGTAACCATATCTATTGTATTTTGTTGCGCTGAACTACCAAGATTTGTTCTCTTTATTGTATATTTTATTCATTGTGTCAGGGGTACACATTATCATTGGTTTATGCTGCACAATACTACACACATAAACAGATATCGGCATACATAGTTGGTTTAACAAACACTGAACTTAGATATCTGGTTAAATTCAGAATTTAAAATAAGAACTTAGAGAGCGCTGGTCACTTTTCCTTTTTTCCCCTCTTATATTGTATCTAGCTTAGTTTTTATTTTTATTTCACAGCTAAATTTGTATTTATTTTAACTAGGTAGACTAGTTAGTAAATAGTAACTATTTACTAACTACCTAGTTAAAATAAATACAAATTTTCCTGTAAAATAAAACCTAACCTGCCTCACACTAACACCTAGCATTACACTAAAATTTAATAAATTACATTAATTAAATACAATTAACTAAATTACAAAAAAATAAACACTAAGTTACACAAAATAAAAAAGAAATTATCAAATATTTAAACCAATTATACCTAATCTAATAGCCCTATCAAAATAACCCCCCCCCCCCAATAACAAAAACCCTAGCCTAAACTAAAATGCTCTTTTACCTATAAAAAAATACAAACAACTCCCCAACAGTAAAACCCACCACCCACACAACCAACCCCCCAAATAAAATCCTATCTAAAAAACCTAAGCTCCCCATTGCCCTGAAAAGTGCATTTGGATGGGCATTGCCCTTAAAAGGGCATTTAGCTCTTTTTCTGTGCCCAAACCCTAATCTAAAAATAAAACACACCCAATAAACCCTTAATAAAACCTTACACTAACCCCCGAAGATCCACTTACAGTTTTTGAAGACCAGACATCCATCCTCATCAAGCCGGGAGAAGTCTTCATCCAAGCAGGCAGAAGTCCTCAACAAAGCTGGGAGAAGTCTTCATCCAAGCGGCAAGAAGTCATCCTCCATGCGGGCAGAAGTCTTCATCCAGACGGCATCTTCTATCTTCATCCTTCCAACGCGGAGCGGCTCCATCTACAAGACATCCGGCGCGGAGCATCCTCTTCTTTCGACTCCTCTTGAAGAATGAAGGTTCAATCAGCAAATAGAATGCAAGCTCAAACCTATTGGCTGATTGAATCAGCCAATAGGATTGAAGCTCAATCCTATAGGCTGATTGCATCATCCAATAGGATTTTTTACCCTTTAATTCCGATTGGCTGATAAAATTCTATCAGCCAATCGGAATTCAAGGGACTCCATCTTGGATGACGTCATTTAAAGGAACCTTGATTCTTCAAGAGGAATTGAAAGAAGAGGATGCTCCGTGCTGGATGTCTTGAATATAGAAGATGCCGTCTGGATGAAGACTTCTGCCCGCCTGGAGGATGACTTCTTGCCGCTTGGATGAAGACTTCTCCCGGCTTCGTTGAGGACTTCTGCCCACTTGGATGAAGACTTCTCCCTGCTTGATGAGGATGGATGTCCGGTCTTCAAAAACTGTAAGTGGATCTTCAGGGGTTAGTGTTAGGTTTTATTAAGGGTTTATTTGGTGGGTTTTATTTTTAGATTAGGGTTTGGGCACAGAAAAAGAGCTAAATGTCCTTTTAAGGGCAATTCCCATCCAAATGCCCTTTTCAGGGCAATGGGGAGCTTAGGTTTTTTAGATAGGATTTTATTTGGGGGGTTTGGTTGTGTGGGTGGTGGGTTTTACTGTTGGGGGGTTATTTGTATTTTTTTTTACAGGTAAAAGAGCTGATTTCTTTGGGGCAATGGTAGTTTAGTGTAGGCTAGGATTTTTTTTGGGGGGGGGCTTTTTTATTTTGATAGGGCTATGAATAGGTGTAATTAGTTTTAATATTTGATAATTTCTTTTTTATTTTGTGTAATTTAGTATTTATTATTTTTTGTAATTTAGATAAATGTATTTTGTTAATGTAATTTATTTAATTTTAGTGTAATGTTAGGTGTTAGTGTGAGGCAGGTTAGGTTTTATTTTACAGGTAAATTTGTATTTATTTTAACTAGTTAGTAAATAGTTAATAACTATTTACTAACTAGTCTACCTAGTTAAAATAAATACAAACTTAGCTCTGAAATAAAAATAAAACCTAAGATAGCTACAGTGTAACTATTAGTTTTATTGTAGCAAGCTTAGGGTTTATTTTATAGGTAAGTATTTAGTTTTAAATAGGAATTATTTAGTTAATGATAGTAATTTTTAGGCAGATTTATTTTAATTATATTAAAGTTAGGGGTGTTAGGGTTAGGTTTAGACTTAGGTTTAGGGGTTAATACATTTATTTAGTATTAGTGATGTGGGAGGCCAGAAGTTTAGGGGTTAATAACTTTAGTATAGTGGCGGCGGCAATGTTGGGGCAGTAGATTAGGGTTAATAAATGTATGTAGGAGGCGGTGACGTTGGGGGCGGCAGATTAGGGGTTATTAAATTTATGTAGGTGGCGGCTACATTGGGGGCAGCAGATTAGGGGTTAATAAGTGTAGGTAGGTGGCAGCTATGTCAGGGGCGGCAGATTAGGAGTTAATAAGTGTAATGTATATGGCGGCAATGTCGGGGGTGGAAGATTAGGGGTGTTTAGACTCGGAGTTTATGTTAGGGGGTTAGGTGTAAACATAAATTTTCTTTCCCCATAGGAATCAATGGGGCTGTGTTACGGAGCTTTACGCTCCTTAATTGCAGGTGTTAGGCTTTTTAGCCGGCTCTCCCCATTGATGTCTATGGGGAAATCGTGCACGAGCACGTAAAACCAGCTCAAAGCAGCGCTGGTATTTGTGTGCTGTATGGAGCTCAATGCTACCATATTGCCTGCTAACGCCAGGTTTTTGCAAACCTGTAATAGCAGCGCTATTAAAGGTGAGTGCTGGAAATAACTTGCAAGTTATTACCGAGCCGCTCATAACGCAAAACTCGTAATCTGGCCGAGTGATATTATCAGCTGTATCTGTAGGTCAGAACTTAGGGTCCAGTGATCATCAATCTGTTTGGTTGAGTAATCATGTGCAGATACTGTCCATCCAGACTAAAACATACGTTTTAGTCTTTAAGAAGGCTGATTTTTAATACACCAGTTTGAAGCAGTCTACACTGAAAGACCTGGTGGAGGCTCGAGGTATTGTGGCCAGCAATTTGACCAAAGCAGCATTTATCAAGATACTTATGGAGGGTGACCGGGTATGTGAGAATGGAGTGGTCGAACAGGAGGTTGACGAATTGGATCGGCTGATGAAACAGTGGCAGCGATACAACGGTCCAAATCCCTCCAAGGCAACTATTCGGGAGGTCATGGTGGATGTGTGGAGGACCTTAAAGCAGAAGGTGGGGAGAGGTGAGAGGCAACCCGCAGGGTGTGTGGAACCTTCTAGAAAACAGAATGGGAGGAGAGAAATCAGCTGGGCTTCGGCTCACTATTTATCAGAGGTTTTGGGGAATGACATCACCACAGAGGAGTTGAGGTTTTTTAAGAATGATTGAGGAGTACTACATGAGGCTGATCTGGTACAAGCAGCATCTGGTGACAACCAACAGCATCATCTGCAGTCAGTGTGGATGAATGTATGGGCTGCTCAGGGATTGTGGGACACCGGAGCTACAATTTCCCTGGTTCAGCCCCAAGTCATCAAGCCAACAGAGAGAATCGACCAGTTGATTGGTGTCAGGGTAGTATGGGGAAATATGCATTGGCTACCCACCACCTGGGTTCACCTTGATTGGGAGGCAGGTGCTTAGGATGTGGGCATTATGAGCAGTTTTCCTGCTGAACTATTTTTGGGAAATGATTTAGGCTGGCTCACTTTTTCATACCAATCGGAACCAACTAGCATTTACCATTACCACCCGACAGCAGACTCACAGATCAGTAGAATCCACTCTGGATTGGACTCAGGGCATCCACAGATTACTTTATTCATGAGACAGAGACAGAACCAACCTTAGCATCTTACTGTAAATGAGCTGGGTTGACCCCGGGTTGGGTAGCAGACGAGGCCATGGTCTGGGAGGGGGGACGGTTATACCGGCTGACTGATGGGGTGGGAACTGGGACTGTGCCAATTCCAAAATGACAATTAGTGGTACCCCAGAAGTTTCAGACTGAACTATTGCACATAGCCCATGACATTCCCCTGTCAGGACACTTAGGCATTAAGAAGACCCAAAACTTTTTTTGGCCCAGAATTACCAGTGACAATAGGGATTACTGCTGGACCTATGACATATGTCAGAGAGTGAGGAGACAATCTGAACACTCAAAATCACCCCTACACCCTACACATAGTGGGGGGGCTCTTAATTCAGATCATTGGCAACATTGTGGGACTGCTAGCCTGACCAAGCCCAACCGGCAAGAAATATATCTTGACAGTTGTAGATTATTGTTAGCGATATTTGCAGCATCTCTTGTTAGATTATTGGGAGGTACCACAGGTTCCACCAGGTTCTCGCTGTCTGAACTGCTATATGGGAGGCGGGTGAGGGGGACTCTAGACTTGTTAAGAGACCATTGGGAAGGGACTGCAGAGATGGAAGGGAACCCTGAAGTAGACTACATACTCTAATTTAGGGATCGCCTGAAGGATCTCACTGACGCAGTTCGGGAGAACTTACAGGTAGCTCAGGGTCAGCAGAAGGTGTGGTACGATCATACCACACGGGCTTGAGTTTTCTTGGTTGGGCAAAAGGTGTTGGGCAAAAGGTGTTGGCCTTGCGACCCACCAAGTGCGATAAGTTGCAATCTGCTTGGCAAGGCCCCTACAAACTACTGGTACAGCTATGTGACACTACCTAAGTAGTTGCCAAATGCTCAGATGAAAGAGTCTGGCGGACCTATCATGTGAATATGTTAAAGGAATATCAGGAGAGGGACATCACAGTAGCGGCCATATGTGCTCCAGCATCTGAGGATTCAGAGAATCTTTCCATGCCAGAGCTGCCCAGGAAAGGGATCCCTGTGGGGAGGTGAGAAGGTCCGGTTATGCAAAGGACTTGGAGATCAGAAAAGGAAGGAAGTCCACCAGTTGCTACAGGAGCGGCAATAAATGTTTTCTACATGCCAGGGCATGCGGACAGAAATTAGGGAAATGCTCAATTTTGTGAGTAATAGAGCCCTCCAGTAGTACTTGGGCTTCCCCTGTGGTGTTGGTACTACCTGCTTCTGTGTTGATTACCGCCGAATAAATGACAAGACAACCACTGATGCCTACCCTATGCCCTGGGTAGACAAACTGTTAGACCAGATAGCAGGGGGTTACTATTTCACAACTATTGACCTGTGTAAGGAGTATTGGCAAATTCCATTGAAATCAGAAGCAATTCCAAAGTCGTCTTTCATCACCCTGTTCGTCCTGTACCAATTTTGAGTAATGCCGTTCAAGATGAAGAACACCCTGGTTACATTCCAGCGGATAACAGATTGTCTCCTCAATTGACTCCAGATATACCTGGATGATATTGTGATCTATAGCCACACCTAGGAGAACCACTTGCTGTGTCACCTGGGTGTTGTGTTGAACCAGATCAGGGCTGTTGGGCTGACTCTGAAACTAGATAAGTGTACTATTGGGGTATCCGAAGTCCAGTATTTGGGACATAGAGTGGGAAGGGAGTGCTAACGACTGGAGCCCGCCAAGATAGAGGTAGTGACCAACTAGCTGGTACCCTGCACTAAAACATAAGTCCTTGCTTTCCTAGGTTCTGTGGGTACTACATAAAGTTTGTACCCGACTATAGCACCATAGCATTAACCAACGCTCCCATACTGGCTGCTCCTGACCTTATAAAATGCTTCCAAGTCCACACAGATACTTCAAAGTTTGGTTTAGGAGGGGTCTTAAGTCAAATAGGAGATGACGGCAGTGAGCACACAGTGGCCTAAATTAGTTGAAAGTTATTGCACCAGGAGGTGGATTATTTAGCAGTCGAAAAAGGAATGTTAAGCGCTAGTGTGGGCCCTTAAGAAACTTCACCCCTACCTGTAAAGAAGTTCATTCATGATGCTAACTGACCATAACCATTTGGTCTGGCTGGAGATAACGGAAGACTGGTAAGGTGGAGCTTGGCCCTGCAACCATTTAATTTTACCATTCAATTCAAGCCCGGCAAACAGAATAGGAATGCTGACTGACTGTCCCACCAGACTGAACTGGAGCCCTAATGATTTTGTGTTTCTTCCCAGGCAGCACCAAGCGGATCCGTGAGGATCTTGCCGGGTCTGACGGATTATGTCATGGATCCAGGGTTGCAGGGTAGGGAATTCTATTATTTGGGTGGGAGTTTTACAGGGCTGTTTCAGCAGGAATGCAAGGGGTTATAGGAGGAGGACTTGTTAGTTGTATGTTGGGATGCTAATGACCCCTGTCTGGTTTAAATAGCTCTGCCTGGCTGCAATAAAGCTTGTTATGTTTTTTACCTCTACGTGTAGTCTCGACTCATGGTGTGGGGTAACTGCTATAATCACTGGCTATAATTTAACTTTGTACACTGATTGAATCGACTCAAGGAGGGTATCTGAGCTTTCTGTATGGGTCTTAATATTTTTACTCAGTGTAGTGATAGCTGATTGTTCGAAAATAGCGGAGTAATGGAGGAGCTCAACGGAGTAACAGGAGTCTGTTGCAGTGCCATTTTAGATGCAACCGCACACTCTATTAGACATGTCTGTAAAAGTAAAAGAAAGAGGAAACCAATATGGACATACACAGTCAGATGATGAAATGCAAATATGAAGACTCCAACAAAAAAGACTAAGCAATTAATTAGAAAGGTTAAAGCTCATGCGGAAGAGAAGATAGCACAGTCAGTAAAACATGGGGACAAAACCTTCTTTAGATATATCAGTGAAAGAAGAAAAACTAAGGTTGGCATAGTAAAATTGAAAACAATTGATGGTAGAATAGTAGAAGGAGATAAGCAAATTGCAGACTGTCTCAATTATTATTTCTGTTCTGTTTTCAGAAAAGATTATGAAGATAGAATGTCTACATTAAGGGATGGTACATAAAATTGAAATGAGATTTGCGCTAATATTTTTAGAGTATGAGTTTTTGTTGGCATTTTCAAAAATAAATGTAAAAAAGTCAGTGGGTCCTGATAATATTCATCCAATGGTTTAAAAGGAAGTTTGATTAGTGCTGCCCCATTAACTGATCTGTTTAATCACTCACTATTGACAGGAGTTGTTCAAGATGATTGGAGAATAGCAAAAGTAGTACCTCTTTAGAAAAAGGGCAGTATGGAAGAATCTGGTAACTACAGGCCAGTTAGTTTAACTTCAGTAGTAGGGAAATTAATGGAAAGTCTCTTAAAAGAAATAACTATGACTTACTTAAAGACAAACAATCTAGAGGACCAAAATGAGCATGGTTTTAATCAGACTAATCTGATTGACTTATTTGATTATAACAAAAGTATTAGACAAAGATGGAGCAGTTGATGTAACACATCTAGATTTCAGCAAAGCATGTGTCACTATTGCATAGAACAAACTAATTCACAAACTGTTTCTCCTTGGTCTAGACTTAGACATTGTGACCTGAGTAGAATAATGGCTTAAGGATAGAAGAAATAGTGTCTTAGTAAATGGAGTACATTCAGCAGAGGGGGTTGTTACTAGTGGCATTCCTCTGGGGTCAGTTCTGGGGCCTGTTTTGATTAACATATTTATCAGATATATTAGCAAAGGGCTTTAGGGGAAAGTATGTCTGTTTGATGATACAAAAATGTGTAATAGATTAGAGGTTCCAGGGTGTGTAGACAAAATGAGAAGTGATATACAACAATTGGAGGATTGGGCAAATGACTGGGATCTAAAGTTTAACACTACAAAGTATAAAATTATGATTTTAGGTAAGAAAAATCCAAACATTAATTACAGACGCAATAACACTTTGCTGACTGTTACAAATGAGGAACGGGACTTGGGAATTATTATTTCAGATGATTTAAAATTTTGTAAACAATGTGGTATTGCAGCCAGTAAGGCCAGCAGAATGCTTGGTTGTATTGGTAGAGGTAAAATGGTACATGGTCTAAAAAAATTACAAGTTCCAGGAGAGGCTCAATGACCTAACCATGTAGAGCTTAGAGGAGAGAAGAGAAATAGGTGATATGATAGCAACTTTCAAGTATATTAAAGGGCTTAGTAAAGCTGAGGCTGTGAGTATTTTACATAAAAAGAAAATTTAATTTAATTTAAGAAGGAATTATGATCTCAAGCTTAAGGGTGATTGATTCATGGAATAAACTTCCACAAGACGTGGCAATGACAAACACTGTGGGGGACTTTAAGAATGCCTGGGATAAGCATAAGGCTATCCTATTAACCAAATAAGTTTATACTTTTAGGAAATATCGTACAGACTTGCTGGGCCTATAGCTCTTATCTGCCTTCAAAATCTATGTTTCTATGTTTAATAAATAACAGGTTAAACACAACTAGTACAGGCGGTTGGACATACTCTAGTACCCCCCCCCACACACACACACACACACACACACACAGTTACCATGTTAGATTCACCAGCAGAGTTGCTCATTAGTAATAGAGCATAGGTTACAGAAAAAGCAAATGTGATTTAAAAAAAAAAAAAAAAAAAGATGGAAATGCTGTCTTAGATGCAGGATTGCCATTTATGCAAGAAATAGGATCCATAATGCAATTGTTTGGGAAATAGGGGCACATTGCATTGTAAGAACTGACAGTGAGGCAGCAGATGATGAGTCTGTCAGATTAATTCATAATGAACTAGAGTACAGCAGAGTGATAGGAAGTCCAATTATGATTGGGTTTCCATAGTCAAGAATGGACATGGCAAGGCTGGAAACTAGTGTCCTGGTTGTATCCTAACATTAGAAAAGAAGATTCTATAGATGATTAGTAGTTTAAAATGACAAGATTGTGTGACTGTGATTGATAGTATGTAAAAAATAAAGGAGAGAATGGAGTCAAATATAACCTTGAGACAGATTGCCTGGGCAGTTGGTGTGACTAGAGATTTGTTGACAGGTAGATGAATTTGAAGTGTGTGGGTTGCAGTGGAAGTGATGAATAGAAGAAGCTAAAATGTTGTGATCTTCAGCATCGGATAAATCTCAGAAGAAAATATTACTGTGAATAAGAAAAGTAGTAAGAAGGATAAGTCGAATAATCAGATTTAAATGCTTTCATTATTGATGTGATAACAGAATTCCAACTTTCTTTCTTTTATTTAGATTCTGTAGAACATATAAAGAGATGGAAAGAGGCCAAAACTCGAATCTTTTTTATTTCTAAAAGAACATTGTATAGTAAAATAGGAGATATAAAGAAATAATCAATAAGGGTTATGTAGGATGTGGACCAAGAGACATCAAGAGCATAAGCTCTAATGCAGAGTATAATGAAGAACAGGTGAAAAATTCAAGGGAACAACTGAACTTGCTTTTTATGTGTTATTTGTTCTGTAGTAGGGAATGTTTGATTTTAGAGATAATACAGATTTTATATAGTTGAGTGAAAGAGCTAGAAGAAATGGAGTATGTTAGATAGGGGAGTAATCAGCAGAACAGGATTGAGAGTCTATAAGTAGATGGGCTCTGTTCTGGATACACGCAATTTGAACTAGTTTTAAGGATGCATTAAAGCAGTCTGGGGACTCTTTTTATTGCTAATACAAAAATGACTGTGGTTTTCCCCACTGTCCCTTTATCTCTCTTTTCCATTCTGTACTGTGTATTTTTTTGTAGGCCAAAAATATCAGATGTGTTTGTTATCAGATAATATAAGCAGGAACTTTCACTCAGCTGAGATACTTTAACCAGAAGTCATTAGCATATATAACTGAGGAGTGGGTGGAATACACAGGACACTATGATGGATCAATAAAATGCTCTAATTTATTAAAACAATTTTTTTTAACTATTATCCCCAGCAAACAAACGCCTAGATTACGAGTTTTGTCGGTAATGCTGTGTGGTGCTAACGAGCAGTTTTCCCTCACTGCTCACCTACAGACAACGCTGGTATTACTGGTTTTTACAAACCCGACATTAGCCGCAAAAAAGTGAGCGTAGAGCAAAATTTAGCTCCACATCTCACCTCAGTACCAGCGCTGCTTACGGTAGCGGTGAGCTGGCAAAACGTGCTCGTGCACGATTTCCCCATAGGAATCAATGGGGGAGAGTGGGATGAAAAAAACCTAACACCTGCAAAAAAGCAGCGTAAAGCTTCTAACGCAGCCCCATTGATTCCTATGGGGAAATACTTTTTATGTCTACACCTAACACCCTAACATAAACCCCGAGTCTAAACACCCCTAATCTTACACTTATTAACCCCTAATCTGCCGCCCCCGACATTGCCGACCCCTACATTATATTATTAACCCCCAATCTGCCGCTCAGGACACCACCGCCACCTACATTATACTTATGAGCCCCTAATCTGCCATCCCCAACATCGCAGACACCAATATTATATTTATTAACGTCGACACCACTATATTAAAGTTATTAACCCCTAAATCTAAGTCTAACCCTAACCCTAGCACCCCCCTAACTTAAATATAATTTAAATAAATCTAAATAAAATAACTATCATTAACTAACGCCTAGATTACGAATCTTGCGTTAGCCTTAAAAAGCAGCGTTGAGAGGTCCCAACACTGGTATTACGAGTCTGACAGGTACAAGTGTACCGCTCACTTTTCTTCCGCGACTCGAGCTTACCACAAATCCCCTTATGTCAATTGCATATCCTATCTTTTTAATGGGATTTGCCTAACGCCGGTATTACGAGTCTTGGAAGAAGTGAGCGGTAGACCCTCTCCTGTCAAGACTTCTACCACATTTAAAAGTCAGTAGTTAAGAGTTTTACGGGCTAACGCCGGAACATAAAACTCTTAACTAAAGTGCTAAAAAGTACACTAACACCCATAAACTACCTATTAACCCCTAAACCGAGCCCCCCCACATCGGAAACACTTTAATAAATATATTAACCCCTAATCTGCCGATCGGACATCGCCGGCACTTTAATAAATATATTAACCCCTAAACCGCCGCACTCCTGCCTCGCAAACACTAGTTAAATTTTATTAACCCCTAATCTGCCGTCCCTAACATCGTCGACACCTACTTACATTTATTAACCCTAACCCTAACACCCCCCTAACTTAAATATAATTTAAAATAATCTAAATAAAATAACTACAATTAAATAAATTATTCCTATTTAAAACTAAATACTTACCTGTAAAATAAGCCCTAAGCTAGCTACAATATAACTAATAGTTACATTGTAGCTAGCTTAGGATTTATATTTATTTTACAGACAACTTATATTTTAACTAGGTACAATAGTTATTAAATAGTTATTAACTATTTAATAACTACCTAGTTAAAATAAAGACAAATATACCTGTAAAATAAATCCTAACCTAAGTTACAATTACACCTAACACTACACTATAATTAAATACATTACCTTAACTACCTACAATTAACTACAATTAAATTAAATAAACTAAATTACGGGGAAAAAAAACTAAATTACAGAAAAAAAAAAATTACAAGAATTTTAAACTAATTACACCTAATCTAATCCCCCTAATAAAATAAAAAAGCCCCCCAAAATAAAAAAATTCCCTACCCTATACTAAATTGCAAATAGCCCTTAAAAGGGCATTTTGCGGGGCATTGCCCCAAAGTAATCAGCTCTTTCACCTGTAAAAAAAATACAATACCCCCCAACATTAAAACCCATTACCCACACACCCAACCCTACTCTAAAACCCACCCAATCCCCCCTTAAAAAAACCTAACACTACCCCCCTGAAGATCTCCCTACCTTGAGCCGTCTTCACCCAGCCGGGCACAAGTGGACCTCCAGAGGGGCAGAAGTCTTCATCCGATCTGGGCAGAAGAGGTCCTCCAAGCGGCAGAAATCTTCATCCAAGCGGCATCTTCTATCTTCATCCATCCGGAGCAGAGTGGGTCCATCTTCAATCCAGCCGACACGGAGCCATCCTCTTCAAATGAAGTCCAAGCGAAGAATGAAGGTTTCTTTAAATGACGTCATCCATGATGGCGTCCCTTGAATTCCGATTGGCTGATAGGATTCTATCAGCTAATCGGAATTAAGGTAGGAAAAATCCTATTGGCGCACGCAAAATATGCCCGCAAGTGAAAAAATAAAATAAAGACAGAGGCAGATGCAGGGGGATCTATGTTGCTTAGTAAGGGATCTGGGAGGGGGAGGGAAGTAGATTATTTAGGGGGGGGGCATCTACACTACAGAAAACAAATGTTTTAAATAACAAAGTAAAAAAAAAACTATTTTGGGGGGCAAATTGGGTACTGGTAAACAGCTGCCAGTACCCAAGATGGCGGCAAATAGGTAGAGGGGGAGGGTTAGAGAGATGTATGGGGGGGATCAGGGAGGTTGTGGGGTAAGGGGGGATCCATCACTGCAGACTGTATGAAAAAAAAAAAAAAAAAAAAAAAATTCTTTTTATTTCAGTACTGGCAGACTTTCTGCCAGTACTTAAGATGGCGGTGACAATTGTGAGGTGGGGGAGGGAAGAGAGCTGTTTGAGGGGGCTCAGGGGGGGATCAGGGGGTGGGATGTGTCAGGTGGGAGGCTGATCTCTACACTAAAGCTAAAAATTAACCCTACAAGCTACCTAATTAACCCCTTAACTGCTGGGCATATTATAAGTGTGGTGCGCAGCAGCATTTAACGGCCTTATTATTACCAAAAAGCAACGCCAAAGCCATATATATCTGCTATTTCTGAACAAAGGGGATCCCATAGAAGCATTTACAACCATGTGTGCCATAATTGCACAAGCTGTTTATAAATAATTTCAGTGACAAACCTAAAATTGTGAAAAATGTAACAGGTTTTTTTTATTTGATCGTATTTGGCGGTGAAATGGTGGCATGAAATATACCAAAATGGGCCTAGATCAATAATTTGGGTTGTCTACTACACTACACTAAAGCTAAAATTAAACCTAAAAGCTCCCTACAAGCTCCCTAATTAACCTCTTCACTGCTGGGCATAATACACATGTGGTGTGCAGCGGCATATAGCGGCCTCTAATTACCAAAAAGCAACGCCAAAGCCATATATGTCTGCTATTTCTGAACAAAGGGGATCCCAGAGAAGTATTTACAACCATTTATGCCATAATTGCACAAGTTGTTTGTAAATAAATTCAGCGAGAAACCTAAAGTTTGTGAAAAAAATTGGGAAAAAGTCAACAATTTTTTTTTATTTGATCGCATTTGGCGGTGAAATGGGGGCATGAAATATACCAAAATGGGCCTAGATCAATACTTTGGGATGTCTTTTAAATAAAAATATATACATGTCAAGGGATATTCAGGGATTCCTGACAGATATTAGTGTTCCAATGTAACTAGCGCTAATTTAAAAAAAAAGTGGTTTGGAAATAGCAAAGTGCTACTTGTATTTTTTGCCCTATAACTTGCAAAAAAAGCAAAGAACATGTAAACATTGGGTATTTCTAAACTCGGGACAAAATTTAGAAACTATTTAGAATGCGTGTTATTTGGTGGTTGTAGATGTGTAACAGATTTTGGGGGTCAAAGTTAGAGTAGAGTAGAATAGTGTTTTTTTTATTTTTTCCTCATATTTTATATATTTTTTTATAGTAAATTATAAGATATGATGAAAATAATGGTATATTTAGAAAGTCCATTTAATGGCGAGAAAAACGGTATATAATATGTGTGGGTACAGTAAATGAGTAAGAGGAAAATTACAGCTAAACACAAACACGGCAGAAATGTAAAAATAGCCATTGTCATTAAGGGTAAGAAAATTGAAAAATGGTCCGGTCATTAAGGGGTTAATGTTGGGGGGGGTATTGTATTTTTTTTCCAGGTAAAAGAGCTGATTACTTTGGGGCAATGCCCTGCAAAAGGCCCTTTTAAGGGCTATTTGTAATATAGTATAGGTTAGGGAATTTTATTATTTTGGGGGGCTTTTTATTTTATTAGGGGGATTAGATTAGGTGTAATTAGTTTAAAATTCTTGTAATTCTTTTTTTTCTGTAATTTTGTGTTTTTTTCCATAAGTCCATTTCCATTAGTTTATTTAATTTAATTGTAATTAATTGTAGGTAGTTTAGGTAATTAGTTTAATTATAGTGTAGTGTTAGGTATAATTGTAACTTAGGTTAGGGTTTATTTTACAGGTAAATTTGTCTTTATTTTAACTACAAAGTTATTAAATAGTTAATAACTATTTAATAACTATTGTACCTAGTTAAAATAAATACAAAGTTGCCTGTAAAATAAATATAAATCGTAAAATAGCTACAATGTAACTATTAGTTAAAGTGTAGCTAGCTTAGGGTCTATTTTATAGGTAAGTATTTAGTTTTAAATAGGAATTATTTAGATGTATTTAAATTATATTTAAGTTAGGGGGTGTTAGACTTAGGGTTAGACTTAGGTTTAGGGGTTAATATATTTAATATAGTTGCGGCAACGTTGGGGGGGCAGATTAGGGGTTAATAACTATAATGTAGGTGGCGGCGATGTTGGGGGCAGTAGATTAGGGGTTAATAAGTATAATGTAGGTGGCGGCGGTGTCCGGAGCGGCAGATTAGGGGTTAATAATATAATGTAGGTGTCAGCGATAGCGGGGGCGGGAGATTTGGGGTTGATAAGTGTAATATTAGGGGTGTTTAGACTCGGGGTTCATGTTAGGGTGTTAGGTGCAGACATAAAATTCATTTCCCCATAGGAAACAATGGGGCTGTGTTAGGAGCTGAACGCTGCTTTTTTGCAGGTGTTAGGTTTTTTTTTCAGCCGGCTCAGCCCCATTGTTTCCTATGGGGAAATTGTGCAAGAGCACGTTTAGCCAGCTCACCGCTGACTTAAGCAACGCTGGTATTGAGGTGAGATATGGAGCTAAATTCTGCTCTACGCTCACCTTTTTGCAGCTAACGCCAGGTTTAAAAAAACCTGTAATACCAGCGTTGTCTTAAGGGAGCGGTGGGAAAAAAAAGGCTTGTTAGCAACGCAAGCCTTACCGACAAAAACTCGTAATCTAGCCGTAAATTATTCCTATTTAAAACTAAATACTTACCTATAAAATAAACCCTAAGCTAGCTACAATATAACTAATAGTTACATTGTAGCTAGCTTAGGATTTATTTTTATTTTACATTCAACTTTGTATTTATTTTAACTAGGTACAATACTACAAATATACCTGTAAAATAAAACCTAACCTATGTTACAATTACACCTAACACTACACTATAATTAAATTAATTACCTAATCTAAATACAATTAAATACAATTAAATACAATTATCTAAAGTACGAAAAAACCCCACTAAATTACAGAAAATAATAAAATAATTACAAGTTTTTTAAACTAATTACACCTAATCTAATTCCCCTAATAAAATAAAAAAGCCCCCCAAAATAATAAAAAGCCCTACCCTATACTAAATTACAAATAGCCCTTAAAAGGGCCTTTTGCGGGGCATTGCCCCAAAGTAATCAGCTCTTTTACCTGGAAAAAAAAGTAGAATACCCCGCCAACATTAAAACCCACCACCCACACACCCAACCCTACTCTAAAACCCACCCAATACCCCCTTAATAAAACCTAACACTAACCCCTTGAAGATCACCCTATCTTGAGAAGTCTTCACCCAACCAGGCCGAAGTCCTCAACGAAGCCGGCAGAAGTGGTCCTCCAGATGGGCAGAAGTCTTCATCGAAGTTGGGAAGAAGAGGTCCTCCAGACGGGCAGAAGTCTTCATCGAAGCCGGAAAGAAGAGTTCCTCCAGATGGGCAGAAGTCTACATCAGCCAATAGGATTTTTTCTTCCTTAATTCCGATTGGCTGCATCCTCTTCTTTCGATTCCTCTTGAAGAATGACGGTTCAATCAGCAAATAGAATGCAAGCTCAAACCTATTGGCTGATTGGATCAGCCAATAGGATTGAAGCTCAATCCTATTGGCTGATTGCATCATCCAATAGGATTTTTTACCCTTTAAAATTCTATCAGACAATCAGAATTCAAGGAACGCCATATTGGATGACATTTAAAGGAACCTTCATTCTTCAGTTGGACTTTGTTTGAAGAGGATGCTCCGTGTTGGATGTCTTGAAGATGGAGCCGCTCCGCACCGGATGGATGAAGATAGAAGATGCCGCCTGGATGAAGACTTCTGCCCGTCTGGAGGACCTCTTCTTCCCGGCTTCGATGAAGACTTCTCTGCCCGTCTGGAGGACCACTTCTGCTGGCTTCATAAGGACCTCAGCCCGGTTGGGTGAAGACTTCTCAAGGTAGGGTGAACTTCAAAGGGTTAGTGTTAGGTTTTATTAAGGGGGTATTAGGTGGGTTTTAGAGTAGGGTTGGGTGTGTGGGTGGTGGGTTTTAATGTTGGGGGTATTGTACTTTTTTTTCCAGGTAAAAGAGCTGATTGCTTTGGGGCAATGCCCCGCAAAAGGCCCTTTTAAGGGCTATTTGTAATTTAGTATAGGGTAGGGCTTTTTATTATTTTGGGGGGGCTTTTTTATTTTATTAGGGGGATTAGATTAGGTGTAATTAGTTTAAAAAACTTGTAGTTATTTTTATTATTTTCTGTAATTTAGTGTTTGGTTTTTTCGTACTTTAGATAATTTTTTTAAATTGTATTTAATTGTATTTAGTTTGCGTAATTAATTATAGTGTAGTGTTAGGTGTAATTGTAACTTAGGTTAGGATTTATTTTACAGGTACATTTGAATTTATTTTAACTAGTTAGCTATTAAAAAGTTAATAACTAGTTAAAATAAATACAAAGTTGGCTGTAAAATAAAAATAAACCCTAAGATAGCTACAATGTAACTATTAGTTATATTGTAGCTATTTTAGGGTTTATTTTATAGGTAAATATTTAGTTTTAAATAGGTATAATTTAGTGAATTGTAGTAATTTTATTTAGATTTATTTAAATTATATTTGTTAGGGGGTGTTAGGGTTAGGTTTAGGGGTTAATACATTTAATATAGTTGCGGGGACGTTGGGCGGCAGATTAGGGGGTTACTAAATGTAGGTAGGTGTCGGCGATGTTAGGGATGGCAGATTGGGGGTTAATAAAATGTAACTAGTGTTTGCGATGCGGCAGGGCGGCGGTTTAGGGGTTAATATATTTTTTATATTGGCGGCAATGTCTGGTTCGGCAGATTAGGGGTTCATTTTTTTTTATTGTTTGCGATGGGGGGGTTCGGTTTAGGGGTTAATAGGTAGTTTATGGGTGTTAGTGTACTTTTTAGCACTTTAGTTAAGAGTTTTTTACTACGGCATTAGCCCATAAAACTCTTAACTACTGACTTTTAAATGCGGTATCAGTCTTGACAGGAGAGGATCTACCGCTCACTTTTTGAAAGACCAGCGTTATGCAAGTCCCATTGAAAATATAGGATACGCAATTAACTTAAGTGGATTTGCGGTATTTTCGAGTCTGACCAAAAAAGTGAGCGGTACACCTGTCATTTCAAGACTCGCAATACCAGCGGGCGTTAAAAAGCAGCATCGGGACCTCTCAACGCTGCTTTTTAAGGCTAACGCACAACTCGTAATCTAGCCGAAAGTGTTTAACCCACGCAAAGGGGTTAAACACAAAAGTGAAGTCCCACTTGAGAGCTGCAACACGTAGCAGTTCCTGCTAGTGATTGGCAATTATATATGCATATGCTGCTCCTAATTGGCTCACAGGCTGTGACCTTTTCAATGAGACTCTCAAATAGACTTTTAGCTGTGTGTGTAACCTTTGCGTTAGTTAAATACTTAAAAGGGATACTAAACCCAAATGAGCCTGCTCCTTAGCATAGATTCCTGCTTTTAAAAATAAAGATAGCAAGAAGACGAAGAAAAATTCATAATAGGAGTAAGTTATAAAGTTGGTTAAAATTGCATGCTCTATCCGAATCACGAAGAAGAAGAAAAAATGGATTTAGTTCTTTTAAGCTTAGTTTACATTGCAGGTTTTAATTTTCAGCCTCAAATTAAACCATTCGGTTGGTGTTATTGGCTTCTAGTTTTGACTATGTTTAAATACTTATTTCATTTTACAAGTGCACTAAAAAATCTTCAGGGGCGCGATCCGATATAGATCGCAGTTTGCGGCGCAAGCGAGGAGACCGGCGTCGCCCGCAGTTTCAGCTCGCAACTCGAGCTATCCCATATAAGTCGCCGTCAGATGCTAACGTGCCGTAAGTCTCACAAACCAGCGATGTCCAGAAATCTGCGCAAGTACAAATTTCTGGCGTCGCCAGTGACTTGCGGCACGTTAGAAACTGCCGGCGCCTATAAAACCTGACTAAAGTTTAAAACACCCGCACTGTCTAACACGCCTCCCTAACATAGCCCGCACTGTCTAACACGCCTCCCTAACATAGCCCGCACTGTCTAACACGCCTCCCTAACATAGCCCGCACTGTCTAACACGCCTCCCTAACATAGCCCGCACTGTCTAACACGCCTCCCTAACATAGCCCGCACTGTCTAACACGCCTCCCTAACATAGCCCGCACTGTCTAACACGCCTCCCTAACATAGCCCGCACTGTCTAACACGCCTCCCTAACATAGCCCGCACTGTCTAACACGCCTCCCTAACATAGCCCGCACTGTCTAACACGCCTCCCTAACATAGCCCGCACTGTCTAACACGCCTCCCTAACATAGCCCGCACTGTCTAACCCTCTATCCGCTATCCCCCCTCACTAGCCTAACAATAAAAAAGCTATTAACCCCTAAACCGCCGCTCCTTTACCCCGCCGCAACCTAATAAAGTTATTAACCCCTAAACCGCCGCTCCCGTACCCCGCCGCCAGCTATATTATATCTATAACCCCCTAAAGTGAGCCCCTAACACCGCCGCCATCTATATTAAAATTATTAACCCCTAATGTAAGCCCCTTACACCGCCGCCATCTCTATTAAAATGATTAACCCCTAATTTAATCTACCTACCCCGCCGCCAGCTATATTATCTATATTAACCCTAAGTATATTATAGTTAATATAGGTATTACATTATATATATTAACTATATTAACCCTAATTATATTAGGGTTAATATAGTTACTATAGTATTTATATTAACTATATTAACTCTATCTAACCCTAACTAAATTTATATTAAATTTATCTAATTAATTTATAAACTAAAATATTCCTATTTAAATCTAAATACTTACCTATAAAATAAACCCTAAGATAGCTACAATATAATTAATAATTACATTGTAGCTATGTTAGGGTTAATATTTATTTTACAGGTAAATTGTTAATTATTTTAACTAGGTATAATAGATATTAAATAGTTATTAGCTATTTAATATCTACCTAGTTAAAATAATTACCCAATTACCTGTAAAATAAATCCTAACCTAAGTTATAAATACACCTACACTATCAATAAATTAAATAAAGTACAAACATCTATCTAAAAATACAATTAAATTAACTAAACTAAATTACAAAAAAAAACAAACACTAAATTACAAAAAATAAAAAAAAGATTACAAGATTTTTAAGCTAATTACACCTATTCTAAGCCCCCTAATAAAATAATAAACCCCCAAAATAAAAAAAATTCCCTGCCCTATTCTAAATTAAACATATTTCAAAGCTCTTTACCTTACCAGCTTTTGTGGGGCATGCCCCAAAGAATTCAGCTCTTTTGCATTCAACAAATACAATCCCCCCCCCCCCCCATTACAACCCACCACCCACATACCCCTATTCTAAACCCACCCAAACCCCCCTTAAAAAAGCCTAACACTACCCCCCTGAAGATCTCCCTACCTTGTCTTCACCACACCGGGCCGAACTCCTGATCCGATCCGGGCGATGTCGTCCTCCAAGCGGCAAAGAAGAATTCTTCCTCCGGCGATGTCATCCTCCAAGCGGCAAAGAAGAATTCTTCCTCCGGCGACGTCTTCCTCCAAGCGGCAGCAAAGTCTTCATTCTTCCGGCGGCATCTTCAATCTTCTTTCTTCGCTCCGCCGCCGCGGAGCATCCATCCCGGCCGACTGCTGAACTTGGAATGAGGTACCTTTAAATGACGTCATCCAAGATGGCGTCCGCCGAATTCCGATTGGCTGATAGGATTCTATCAGCCAATCGGAATTAAGTTAAAAAAATCTGATTGGCTGATTGAATCAGCCAATCAGATTCAAGTTCAATCCGATTGGCTGATCCAATCAGCCAATCAGATTGAGCTCGCATTCTATTGGCTGTTCCGATCAGCCAATAGAATGCGAGCTCAATCTGATTGGCTGATTGGATCAGCCAATCGGATTGAACTTGAATCTGATTGGCTGATTCAATCAGCCAATCAGATTTTTTTAACTTAATTCCGATTGGCTGATAGAATCCTATCAGCCAATCGGAATTCGGCGGACGCCATCTTGGATGACGTCATTTAAAGGTACCTCATTCCAAGTTTAGCAGTCGGCCGGGATGGATGCTCCGCGGCGGCGGAGCGAAGAAAGAAGATTGAAGATGCCGCCGGAAGAATGAAGACTTTGCTGCTGCTTGGAGGAAGACGTCGCCGGAGGAAGAATTCTTCTTTGCCGCTTGGAGGATGACATCGCCGGAGGAAGAATTCTTCTTTGCCGCTTGGAGGACGACATCGCCCGGATCGGATCAGGAGTTCGGCCCGGTGTGGTGAAGACAAGGTAGGGATATCTTCAGGGGGGTAGTGTTAGGCTTTTTTAAGGGGGGTTTGGGTGGGTTTAGAATAGGGGTATGTGGGTGGTGGGTTGTAATGGGGGGGGGGGATTGTATTTGTTGAATGCAAAAGAGCTGAATTCTTTGGGGCATGCCCCACAAAAGGCCCTTTTAAGGGCTGGTAAGGTAAAGAGCTTTGAAATATGTTTAATTTAGAATAGGGCAGGGAATTTTTTTTATTTTGGGGGTTTATTATTTTATTAGGGGGCTTAGAATAGGTGTAATTAGCTTAAAAATCTTGTAATCTTTTTTTTATTTTTTGTAATTTAGTGTTTGTTTTTTTTTGTAATTTAGTTTAGTTAATTTAATTGTATTTTTAGATAGATGTTTGTACTTTATTTAATTTATTGATAGTGTAGGTGTATTTATAACTTAGGTTAGGATTTATTTTACAGGTAATTGGGTAATTATTTTAACTAGGTAGATATTAAATAGTTAATAACTATTTAATATCTATTATACCTAGTTAAAATAATTAACAATTTACCTGTAAAATAAATATTAACCCTAACATAGCTACAATGTAATTATTAATTATATTGTAGCTATCTTAGGGTTTATTTTATAGGTAAGTATTTAGATTTAAATAGGAATATTTTAGTTTATAAATTAATTAGATTAATTTAATATAAATATAGTTAGGGGTGTTAGTGTTAGATAGAGTTAATATAGTTAATATAAATACTATAGTAACTATATTAACCCTAATATAATTAGGGTTAATATAGTTAATATATATAATGTAATAACTATATTAACTATAATATACTTAGGGTTAATATAGATAATATAGCTGGCGGCGGGGTAGGTAGATTAAATTAGGGGTTAATCATTTTAATAGAGATGGCAGCCTTGTAAGGGGCTTACATTAGGGGTTAATAATATTAATATAGCTGGCGGCGGTATAGGGGGATTAGATTAGGGGTTAATAATTTTTATATAGGTGGCGGCGGTGTAAGGGGTCAGATTAGGGGATAGATAAGGTAGATGGCGGCGGTTTTAGAGGCTCACAGTAGGGGGTTAGTTTATGTAGATGGCGGCGTGGTCCGGGATCGGCGGTTTAGGGGGTAATAACTTTATTAGGGATTTCGGGGGGGGGGGATCGCGGTTGACAGGGAGATAGACATTGCGCATGCGTTAGGTGTTAGGTTTATTTTAGCAGATCGCGGTTGACAGGGAGATAGACATTGCGCATGCGTTAGGTGTTAGGTTTATTTTCTAGTTAGTTTAGGGAGTTACGGGGCTCCAATAGTCAGCGTAAGGCTTCTTACGGCTGCTTTTTGTGGCGAGGTGAAAATGGAGTAAGTTTTCTCCATTTTCGCCACGTAAGTCCTTACGCTGCATATTGGATACCAAACTGCGCGGGTTTGGTATACCTGCCTATGGCCCAAAAAACTGCGGGCGACGGCAGAAATATACGCGCGTAACTTCTAGCTTACGCCGTATATAGGATACCAAATCCGCGCAATTATTGGCGTCGCCGGCTTTTGCGGGCGACGATTTTTATCGGATCGACCCCCAGGTATTAAAAGCATAACCCTACTCCCATTTTCATTTAGCATTCACTTTTCACTAGTTTTGCATACATACTAGAGATGTGCATTCATGCTTTGGACGAATACAAATTCATCTAAGTTTACGTCAGTTTGGTGATTCTTCCGCTATACGAGCAGACTAATACATTATAGCATGAAACAGACAAAGAAAGAACATTTGGTTGACCAAAACGATTATTTGTTTGTTCCTACCATTTACTGCCTAAAAAGGTGCAGGAAGAGGCAGGAAAGGAGCTATATAAGTTTGGCTAATCATCTTCTTAGTTTGTAATGATATACAGGGGATCTAACCATTCACATGCCAATGTCCTATATCCAATCCTGCCATAGTATTACTAATAATTGACATTAAAGGGATACTACATTTAGCCACCAATCAGCAAGCGCTACCCAGGTGTTGAACCTAAAATGGGCCGGCTCCTAAGCTTTCATTCCTGCTTTTCAAATAAGGATAACAAAAGAAAGAAGGGAAATTGATAAAAGGAGTAAATTAGAAAGTTACTTAAAGGGACAGTCAAGTCCAAAAAAACTTTCATGATTCAGATAGGGCATGTAATTTTAAAGAACTTTCCAATTTACTTTTATCACCAATTTTGCTTTGTTTTCTTGGTATTCTTAGTTGAAAGCTAAACCTAGGAGGTTCATATGCTAATTTCTTAGACCTTGAAGGCCGCCTCTAATCTAAATGCATTTTGATAGTTTTTCACCACTAGAGGGCATTAGTTCATGTGTTTCATATAGATAATGCAGGTGAATTTACCATGGAGACAGCTCTGATTGGCTAAAATGCAAGTCTGTCAAAAGAACTGAAATAAGGGGGCAGTCTGCTGAGGCTTAGATACAAGGTAATTACAGAGGTAAAACGTGTATAATTATAACTGTGTTTGTTATACAAAACTGGGGAATTGGTAACTAAGGGATTATCTATCTTTTAAAACAACAACAATTCTGGTGTTGACTGTCTCTTTAAAATTGCATGCTCTATCTCTATCTGAATCATGAAAGAAAAAAATTGGGTTTAGTATCCCTTTAAGGGACAGCCAATTAGTCACAGGCTTGTCTAATCAAGTCTCAACCTGTCATAGGGAGGTGTGCCACTTGGGGATTCCTTCACAGCCATTTTAAATCCCTTTTTCTAAAAAGGGTCAGATGCAAATCACAAGGTCAGGAGGTCCAGAGAGGTCAACATAGGCTGCAACAAATCAACGGAGTTTAGGGAAGCTTACAAGCCTTTAACAAATTATTTAACTACAAAAATCCCTATAGACTTTAATGGTGAATTTTGTAGGAAAATCCTGATAAAGGATTGTGATTTATCCCTAATGCCATGTTGGCATTAAATATAGGTTATTTTAATTGTTTAGATTCTGTAATGTAAGATTTTTTAATTAAAATGAGTGTTAAATTTGCTCTTCCCATTGGAAATAATGGAAACAAATCCAAAACTGAACCGAATGCCCTAATATCCTACATGTGCGCAAGACGCAAACCTGATTGCATATTCTCAAGTGGGTTAACCCGACATGAAAATATGCATATTTCACATTCCAATATTCTTCACATAGCAGAATATGTTCTATTTATTCATAAATACATATTTCTATTTATATCATGGTATTTTGGTACAATATATATCTACGTATATATATATATATATATATATATATATATATATATATATATATATATATATATTTATATATATATATATATACATATATATATTGTATATATATATATATATATACATATATAAACACATGATTATATATCGATATATATATATTTAAAAATAATTAGAACATATTCCCCTATGTGCAGAATATTGGAATGTGTGAAATATTTACAGTAAATACACAGCAAAACACTTTGTTAAATATGAATATTGCATAAATATGATTTTCATGTTTTCATCTACTTAAAGGGACAGTCTAGGCCAAAATAAACTTTCATGATTCAGATAGAGCATGTAATTTTAAACAATTTTCCAATTTACTTTTATCACCAATTTTGTTTTTTTCTCTTGGTATTCTTAGTTGAAAGCTTAACCTAGGCGGTTCATATGCTAATTTCTTAGACTTTGAAGCCCACCTCTTTCAGATTGCATTTAACAGTTTTTCACCACTAGAGGGTGTTAGTTCACGTATTTCATATAGATAACACTGTGCTCGTGCACGTGAAGTAATCTGGGAGCAGGCACTGATTGGCTAGACTGCAAGTCTGTCAAAAGAACTGAAAAAAGGGGCAGTTTGCAGAGGCTTAGATACAAGATAATCACAGAGGTTAAAAGTATATTATTATAAATGTGATAGTTATGCAAAACTGGGGAATGGGTAATAAAGGGATTATCTATCTTTTAAAACAATACAAATTCTGGTGTAGACTGCAAAGGGCTTTAATGCACTTATATATGTGTGTACATATATGTATTTATGTGTTTATATGTGTATATATATATATATATATATATATATATATATATATATATATATATATATGTAAATACATATAAATACATAAATACACATGTACACATATATAAACATAAAAATATACATACTTTACATATACATCTTTAGACATATATATGTATGTATCTCTATGTTAATGCCCTTTGCAGCCTTTTTTTTCCTAGCACCTGAGACCTCATATCTTTGAGCCCTTATAACATTAGTGTGCTATTTTCTTGTAATGATTTTTATTATATAGTGTGATTATGAGGGTAACTGAACTTTGCATTGTATTTTTGATGTGTTTTGTCGCACTTTTTTGTTTCACAAAAAATGTAACAAGATCTCCGAGAACGCAGTAATCATTGTAGCATAAATTGCGATTGCGCTCAAACGTTTACTTTCAATTTGTAATGCGAGCAGTCCGTGACCGCTCGTAATCTGGCCCTAAAGGTGTTAAGGATAACCCTACTCCATTTTCATATAGTGTTCCACAACATGACAATTTTGAGAAGAAAACTAGTATATGTTGCTTAGCAACTCTAACCTAATAAAATAAGATGTTTTGCACATGTTGCCTTCAACTGTGGTCAGCAGTCTCAATAGACACAAAAATATATTTATAAATATTTAATTAATTATTTAAAGGGACATTAAACCCCAAAAAAATCTTTCATGATTTAGGTAGAACATACAATTTTAAACAACTTTCCAGTTTACTTCTATTATCAAATTTGTTTAATTCTCTTACAATTTGTTGAAGGATCAGCAACGCACTACTGGTTTCTAACTGAACATGGGTGAGCCAATGACAATGGGTATATATATGCAGCCACTAATCAGCAGGAAGAACCTAGGTTCTTTGCTGCTCTTGAGTTTACCTAAATAAACCTTTCAGCAAAGGATAACATGAGAAGGAAGCAAATTAAATAATAGAAGTCAATTGGAAAGTTGTTTAAAATTGTATGCTCAGTCTATATCATGAACGTCTAATTATGACTTTACCATCATACCATCTTTGGAATTCAACACAACCTTTCTGATTTTATTTGAAACTCCAGAGTCCGCCCCTCCTAGTGATGTGAGGACGTAGGTGTTCAGGATTCTTTGAAGTAAATATCACCTTTGTGGCTTTGAAACTGAGAAAGGTCTAGTTTACAAACAGTAGCACAGAACATTGCATCAAAAATTAGCAACTTTAAAGGGACATACAACTAAAAAAAATTCTTTCATGACTCAGAAAGAGCAGAAAGTTTTAAACAACTTTCAAAATTACTTTTATTATCAATTTTGCTTTGTTCTGTTGGTATCCTTTGTCGAAGAGGAAAGCATACCTAGATAGGCTCAGGAGTTGGGAGCTAGCTGCTGATTGGCTCTTTTGAGGTTTCCCTGCATCTTCAAGAAGGAAAATAGGTTTTATCCTCAGCAAATATTCCAATCAGGGTATCAATTTGTCTCCTAGATTGGGTATATTATTTCTCATAATAGAATAGTAAAATGAAAGCTAGTAATGACAAATAAAATGGCAATTGTGAAGAATTCTGAATGATATTATAGGAGTTTTTGATTTTATATATATATATATATATATATATATATATATATATATATATATATATATATATATATACATTATCCCACAAAAGTGAGTACACCCCTCACATTTTTGTAAATATTTTATTATATCTTTTCATGTGACAACACTGAAGAAATGACACTTTGCTACAATGTAAAGTAGTGAGTGTACAGTCTGTATAACAGTGTACATTTGCTGTCCCTTCAAAATAACTCAACACACAGCCATTAATGTCTAAACCATTGGCAACAAAAGTGAGTACACCCCTAAGTGGAAATGTCCAAATTGGGAACAAAGTGTCAATATTTTGTGTGGCCACCATTATTTTCCAGCACTGCCTTAACCCTCTTGGGCATGGAGTTCACCAGAGCTTTACAGGTTGCCACTGGAGTCCTCTTCCACTCCTCCATGACAACATCACCGAGCTGGTGGTAGTTAGAGACCTTGTGCTCCCCCACCTTCTGTTAGAGGAAGCCCTACAGATGCTCAACAGGTTTTAGGTCTGGAGACATGCTTGGCCAGTCCATAACCTCAGCTTATTTAGCAAGGCAGTGGTTGTCTTGGAGATGTGTTTGGGGTCGTTATTATGTTGGAATACTGCCCTGCGGCCCAGAAATCCGATGTGAGGGAGGGGATCATGCTCTGCTTCATTATGTCACAGTACATGTTGGCATTCATTGTTCCCTCAATGAACTATAGCTCCCCAGTGCCGGCAGCACTCATGCAGGCCCAGACCATGACACTCCCACCACCATGCTTGACTGTAGGCAAGACACACTTGTCTTTGTACTCCTCACCTGGTTGCTGCCACACACGCTTGACACCATCTGAACCAAATAAGTTTACCTTGGTCTTATCGGACCACAGGACATGGTTCTAGTAATCCATGTCTTTAGTCTGCTTGTCTTCAACAAACTGTTTGCAGGCTTTCTTGTGCATGATCTTTAGAAGAGGCTTCCTTCTGGGACGACAGCCATGCAGACCAATTTGATGCAGTGTGCAATGTATGGTGTGAGCACTGACAGGCTAACCCCCCACCCCTTCAACCTCTGCAGCAATGCTGGCAACACTCATACATCTATTTTCCAAAGACAACCTCTTGTTATGACGCTGAGCACGTGCACTCAACTTCTTTGGTCGACCATGGCGAGGCCTGTTCTGAGTGGAACCTGTCCTGTGAAACCGCTGTATGGTCTTGCCACCCGTGCTGCAGCTCAGTTTCAGGGTCTTGGCAATCTTCTTATAGCCTAGGCCTTTATGTAGAGCAACAATTCTTTTTTTCAGATCCTCAGAGAGTTCTTTGCCATGAGGTGCCATGTTGAACTTCCAGTGACCAGTATGAGAGAGTGTGAAAATGATAACACCAAATTTAACACATCTGCTTCCCATTCACACCTGAGACCTTGTAATAATAATGAGTCACATGACACCTGGAGGAAAAATGGCTAATTGGGCCCAATTTGGACATTTCCACTTAGGGGTGTACTCACTTTTGTTGCCAACGATTAAAACATTAATGGCTGTATGTTGAGTTATTTTGAGGGGACAGCACATTTACACTGTTATACAGGCTGTACACTCACTACATTGTAGCAAAGTGTCATTTCTTAAGTGTTGTAACATGAAAAGATATAATAACATTTTTACAAAAATGTGAGGGGTGTACTCACTTTTGTAGGATACTGTATATATATATATATATGTGTGTGTGTGTGTGTGTGTGTGTGTCTGTGTGTTGGATGGGTTATTTATCTTTATAAAAGTATAAATGTTCTTATAAAAAAAAATTGTTTTTAATTGATCGATTTGGGAGATTTTGGCTGAGAATAAGGAAGATCTGTGTAGGAAATTAATATCTTGCAGAAGAAAGTGGCTGCAACTTTTATGATCAATCATAGCAGGATTCAAAAATATCTAACAGAATGGCCAAGATTACAAGTGTTGCACAAATGATATCTCGGGTCACAATAAGCAGTATCGCTGGACCACGCTAACATTAGTGCACAACTTGATATTACAAGTTCAAGGATAAATCAGATTTTCCAGAGATGGGTAAGTGGAGCTTTGATTACGGCTCTAAGCCGAAACGCGTCAGCTGTTTGATTGCTGACCTCCTTTCTATTC
>NC_069500.1:755214529-755344529 GCF_027579735.1 Bombina bombina
AGCCATCACCCTGAGCATCAAAAAAAAGAGGTGTGCCTATAGGCCAATTTTTGAGGCTCAAAAGATGTTGCTCTTCAACAAAAGTATTTGAAGAACAGGCTAAAATAATGGCAGACAGATTTCTAGCAAGAGGCTACTCTCGAAAAAACAGTGGAAAAAGCATGGGTGAGAGCAAGAAAAACCTGTAGAACTGACCTCTTATATTCCAAAAAGAAATCAAATAGTGACACACAAGTAAGATTAATCACGGAATATAATTCACACTGGAGGAAGTTAAAAGATATCCTTAACCCCTTAATGACCGGACCATTTTTCAATGTTCTTACCCTGTAATTTTCCTCTTACTCATTTACTGTACCCACACATATTATATACCATTTTTCTCGCCATTAAATGGACTTTCTAAAGATACCATTATTTTCATCATATCTTATAATTTACTATAAAAAAAATTATAAAATATGAGGAAAAAATTGAAAAAAACACACTTTTTCTAACTTTGACCCCAAAAATCTGTTACACATCTACAACCACCAAAAAACACCCATGCTAAATAGTTTCTAAATTTTGTCCTGAGTTTAGAAATACCCAATGTTTACATCTTCTTTGCTTTTTTTGCAAGTTATAGGGCAATAAATACAAGTAGCACTTCGCTATTTCCAAACCATTATTTTTCAAAATTAGCGTTAATTACATTGGAACACTACAGGGAGTGCAGAATTATTAGGCAAATTAGTATTTTGACCACATCATCCTCTTTATGCATGTTGTCTTACTCCAAGCTGTATAGGCTCGAAAGCCTACTACCAATTAAGCATATTAGGTGATGTGCATCTCTGTAATGAGAAGGGGTGTGGTCTAATGACATCAACACCCTATATCAGGTGTACATAATTATTAGGCAACTTCCTTTCCTTTGGCAAAATGGGTCAAAAGAAGGACTTGACAGGCTCAGAAAAGTCAAAAATAGTGAAATATCTTGCAGAGGGATGCAGCACTCTTAAAATTACAAAGCTTCTGAAGCGTGATCATCGAACAATCAAGCGTTTCATTCAAAATAGTCAACAGGGTCGCAAGAAACGTGTGGAAAAACCAAGGCGCAAAATAACTGCCCATGAACTGAGAAAAGTCAAGCGTGCAGCTGCCAAGATGCCACTTGCCACCAGTTTGGCCATATTTCAGAGCTGCAACATCACTGGAGTGCCCAAAAGCACAAGGTGTGCAATACTCAGAGACATGGCCAAGGTAAGAAAGGCTGAAAGGCGACCACCACTGAACAAGACACACAAGCTGAAACGTCAAGACTGGGCCAAGAAATATCTCAAGACTGATTTTTCTAAGGTTTTATGGACTGATGAAATGAGAGTGAGTCTTGATGGGCCAGATGGATGGGCCCGTGGCTGGATTGGTAAAGGGCAGAGAGCTCCAGTCCGACTCAGACGCCAGAAAGGTGGAGGTGGAGTACTGGTTTGGGCTGGTATCAAAGATGAGCTTGTGGGGCCTTTTCGGGTTGAGGATGGAGTCAAGCTCAACTCCCAGTCCTACTGCCAGTTTCTGGAAGACACCTTCTTCAAGCAGTGGTACAGGAAGAAGTCTGCATCCTTCAAGAAAAACATGATTTTCATGCAGGACAATGCTCCATCACACGCGTCCAAGTACTCCACAGCGTGGCTGGCAAGAAAGGGTATAAAAGAAGAAAATCTAATGACATGGCCTCCTTGTTCACCTGATCTGAACCCCATTGAGAACCTGTGGTCCATCATCAAATGTGAGATTTACAAGGAGGGAAAACAGTACACCTCTCTGAACAGTGTCTGGGAGGCTGTGGTTGCTGCTGCACGCAATGTTGATGGTGAACAGATCAAAACATTGACAGAATCCATGGATGGCAGGCTTTTGAGTGTCCTTGCAAAGAAAGGTGGCTATATTGGTCACTGATTTGTTTTGTTTTTGAATGTCAGAAATGTATATTTGTGAATGTTGAGATGTTATATTGGTTTCACTGGTAAAAATAAATAATTGAAATGGGTATATATTTGTTTTTTGTTAAGTTGCCTAATAATTATGCACAGTAATAGTCACCTGCACACACAGATATCCCCCTAAAATAGCTATAACTAAAAACAAACTGAAAACTACTTCCAAAACTATTCAGCTTTGATATTAATGAGTTTTTTGGGTTCATTGAGAACATGGTTGTTGTTCAATAATAAAATTAATCCTCAAAAATACAACTTGCCTAATAATTCTGCACTCCCTGTAATATCTGTCCGTAATCTCTGAATATCCCTTGACATGTATATATTTTTTTTTAGTAGACAACCCAAAGTATTGATTTATGCCCATTTTGGTATATTTCATGCCACCATTTCACCGCCAAATGCGAGCAAATAAAAAAAAATTGTTCACTTTTTCACAAATTTTGTCACAAACTTTAGGTTTCTCACTGAAATTATTTACAAACAGTTTGTGCAATTATGGCACAAATGGTTGTAAATGCTTCTCTGGGATCCTCTTTGTTCAGAAATAGCAGACATATATGGCTTTAGCATTGCTTTTTGGTAATTAGAAGGCCACTAAATGCCGCTGTGCACCACACGTGTATTATGCCCAGCAGTGAAGGGGTTAATTAGGGAGCTTGTAGAGACCTTGAAGGGTTAATTTTAGCTTTAGTATAGTGTAGTAGACAACCCAAAGTATTGATCTAGGCCCATTTTGGTACATTTCATGCCACCATTTCACCGCCAAATGCGAGCAAATAAAAAAAAAAAGTTAAATTTTTCACAATTTTAGGTTTCTCACTGAAATTATTTACAAACAGCTTGTGCAATTATGTCACAAATGGTTGTAAATGCTTCTCTGGGATCTCCTTTGTTCAGAAATAGCAGACATATATGGCTTTGGCGTTGCTTTTTGGCAATTAGGAGGCCACTAAATGCTGCTGCGCACCACACTTGTATTATGCCCAGCAGTTAAGGGGTTAATTAGGTAGCTTGTAGAGAGCTTGCAGGGTTGATTTTAGCTTTAGTGTAGAGATCAGCCTCCCACCTGACACATCCCACCCCCTGATCCCTCCCAAACAGCTCTCTTCCCTCCCCCCACCCCACAATTGTCCCCGCCATCTTAAGTACTGGCAGAAAGTCTGCCAGTACTAAAATAAAAGGTATTTTTTTTTTTTTTTTTTAATTATTCATATGTGATGGACCCCTGCCTTAGCCCCCAACCTCCCTGATCCCCCCCAAACAGCTCTCTAACCCTCCCAACCTACCTATTTGCCACCATCTTGGGTACTGGCCAGTACTCAGTTTTCCCCAAAAAAGAAAGGTTGATTTTTTATTTTTTTATTTTCTTAAACAGCGGTTTTCTGTAGTGTAGCTGCCCCCCCCCCCCCACCTAACCCCATCCCCCTACCCTAGCAGATCGTATTATTTAAAAAAAAAAAAAGTTTTCTGCCCCCCTCTCTCTGCTCTCTCTGCATCGGATGCTTTTTAAAGGGTATTGCAGGATGCCTCAATATCGAGGCATCACTGCAATACCCTGAGAGCTGCTGGAAGCAATTGCGATCGCTTCCAGCACTCTCTTAGACAACTGACGTACCAGGTACGTCCATTGTCACTAACTGTCAGTTTTTGCAGGACGTACCTGGTACGTCAGTTGCCATTATGGGGTTAATAACCATTGGCACATATTACCTGATGATGCATCACTTAGGGGATGCATATCAGAGTATCCATTATTGACGGCGAGAAGGGCTCCAAGCATAAAAGACATGCTAGTACATAGCAAATTTAAAAAAGAGGAAACCAAAAATTGGTTAACAGCGTCACCCCCCAACTAGGGGTAAGGTGTATCATGTAAGAGAGAGGATATCATGCACCTCTAAAAAGCTACTAGAGAGTTCAAAAGTAGAATCTGAGAGCATAGAGACGACATTAAAAATGAGGACACAGATAGCCCAGTAGCAAGGCACTTTAAACTCTACCATAATTCAGATCACACAAAGTTGCAAATTATGGGCATTGAACAGTTAAAACAGAATAGACGGGGTGGTCACCTAGATAAAATCATCTTACAAAATGAGTCAAGGTGGATTTTTAGGTTAAACACCTTAAGCCCAATTGGCTTAAATGAAAAAATAGAGTATGCACATTTTTTATAAACAACTCTCCTTATCTAAAGTGCTAATAAGCAAAAAGGGTTAACTTGTGATTAACATGTATTTGGTCAAAAGAAGGTAGTGATATTCAAGATGTACCATAGACTTTTTTACTACATAATAATGCAGGCCTTTATGTTTATCAATAGAAGGTTTTTTAACTTAAAAAGAATATAATGGCTATATAATTATAATTAGAATCAGTAAATGTAGGTAAAAAGCAATGGATCTAGCTGTGGAGGTGCATCTATAAATTTGTCACTATAAAATTGTAAGAATCCGTAATATGTTGCAATCTAATTCTTTGTCTGCATAAGCCATATCTAGCTCTTTGTACATATTGTAAATATTAAAGATCAGTTCCATTTTGCGCGGTTTGACACTGATTGGAAGACACGGTTTTGTTTTGAAGCTGTGTAGGTAGAATAGTGCTGTGAAAGAGAGGGGGAGGTACTGGTGACCAATGGCAATATAAAGCCTGACACACACCCCCTAAGATACACATCTGATGAGGCCCCGACACTCAGCCCTATGTGGGAGGGGAGAAACGCGTCATGATTGAGCAAAGCACGACAGGTGAACATCTGTGAGCAGCTGAGAACAGAGCCAGCAGCATTTGAATTTCACTGAGAAACGCTAAAGAGTACATGGCGGTAAGCAAGTGAAGCAGCCCTACTGCAGTAACAAAGACTCTTTCATTGCCTAAACTGCTATAACAGGTACTGAATAAATAGTCCTTTATATTGGCTTTAAAGTCTTGCGGCTGACAGCCGGGTCTGTCCCGCCAGGGTACATTGTGCGTTAATCTTCAGAAAGACACTGCATGCATATCACTCACAAGTTTGTCCATAGAAAGAAATCACAAGCATAAATCTTGCAATCAAGCTGTTACATTGTGCAAAAGTAAAGAAATTGTGTCCAGATCCAGAGCGTGTATATACACTAAGAGCTTGGAAACTGAACAATTACCTGTTAATAACAGCTGCAACTTTGGGGCCCCGTAATAACAGACGGACTTTTTTTTGATAACAAAGTTCCTCATTCGTTTGTCTCCCAAGTTATAATTGCAGTTTAGATTTTATGTGTATATGTGATATTATGTATTTGGTGCATGTGAGTTTGTGAGATATATTTTCAAATTAATAGCTGGCCAGCCTGTTCTAATACCTGTGTATTTTAATTGGTGTGTATTCCGTTTTAAAGGAATCGGGTGGAGGGTAGACGTTCTGATTTACGGTTGTTCAGAATTACATAGTAAATAAAACTCTCGTTAACTAAGTGCGGCCTGTGTCCCTCTTTGATTGACTGATAAATTTCGTTCAATCCTTCTCTCTCATAGTATTGTATATTATTTGGGACAGCCAGCACAGTTTGTGAGTGTTGGAATTTGAGAGTCTAATTGTGCACTACCACACATTTTTATTTATTATAGTATATATATATATATATATATATATATATATATATACAGTATGTATGTGTGTGTATATAAATATATATATATATATATATATGTGTGTATATATATATATATATATATATATATATATATATGTTAGTTGATAAGCCGTCTGTGTTGTAAATACAACCTCCAAAGCTACAAAAAATAGAAATACAGAAAAAAACATTATCCAAAATAAAACCTAATCCCTTTAAAAATAAAAAGACCCCCTAATCTTATGATAAACTACCAATCGCCCTTGAAAAGGGCTTTTTGTAGGGCATTGCCCTAAATTAAACAGCTCTTTTACATTAAAAATAAAGTCCCCCCCTAACAGTAAACCCCCCACACACCAAACACCTCAAATAAAAAAAACTAACACTAATAAACCTAATCTACCCATTGCCCTGAAAAGGGCATTTGTATGGGAATTGCCCTTAAAAGGGCATTCAGCTCTTTTGAGATTTGCCCAAAAAAAAACCCTAATCTAAAAAAAATGTTTAAAAACCCTCAAAAAATGTTCAAAAAAACCTAACCTACTAAAGCCCGAAATAGGTTTTTTTTTTAATACTTATTACGGGCGGTAATTTTTTTTTATATATACTTATTGCGTGAGGTTAGTTTTTTTTTTTTTTTTTAATTCTCCGTTTACCTTCACTGCATCCCGGTAGATTCCGAAAATTGCAGGGTGGTGAAAGAATCCACCTTTGGTGTATTCTTTCAGCACCCTGCCTTTTTCGAATCCACCTGGATGCAGCTTCGCGCCACCAATATTCCTTTAAGGATGCAGGCGCAACTGCAGACAGTGACGGACATTACAAACGCAATTATAGTATAGATATATCGGGCCCAGACTAGCCATAGGGCATACAGGGCAAATGTGGGCCTTGCTGCTATATAGGAACCCCACCATCTCTTAATATGTGTAACAATAGGAAAGCTCTTACACTCTGCCTATTTTGTGAAGCAGAAAGTACATTTGTTGTCTGGCTGTTAAAGGGACAGTATACACCAATTTTCATATAACTGCATTTAATAGACACTACTATAAAGAAGAATATGCACAGATACTGATCTTAAAATCCAGTATAAAACCTTTTAAAAACTTACTTAGAAGCTCCAAGTTTAGCACTGTTGATGAGGTTAGCTGGAGCTCCCAGTTAAAGGGACTGTGAGCAGACCCTCTTCCCTACATATGAAAAGACAGATTAGACAAACAGGAGGCAGCAGTGGTCTATAGACATCAGTATACATCTGACACTTTGGGGCTTGGGTAGGAGTCTGAAAATCAGCACAATGTTATTAAAAAATAAGCAAAACTATAGCTATTTACAAAAAAACTCCCAGGTGGGCTGTTTAAATGGATCATCTACAAAACATTTATGCAAAGAAAAATCTATTGTACAATGTACCTTTAAGCATAAATGCTGCAGTATGAGAGATCGAGTCTATTATGGCTACGTAGCTGACAGAGGTCTAGCTGATATGGGATGCTCTGCTTTTAAATGCCAGGACCTAATTTTGGTCCCTCATGATAGTTATATATTTAAAAAAAAAAAAATCTGACTGAATAAGTAATCCAGATTTCAGCACTCTTAAAAAAAATATTTAAAAAAAAGTTTTTTATAGAAAGCTATAAATTATTATATGTATAAATTATAACTTAACTATGTATGCAGACATAAGCTATATATAAAAAGTATAAGATGAAATGTGTGAAAAGACACATAATTTACATATCTTAAAATGCTTACAGACCAAACAAAGATGAAATAAATCATGTGCATAACCTGCATAGTCATAAGAGCATATGTAAATAGTATACAGTCAATAATGTGAAGAGTATTCACAATGAACCCGTAACACCTTAAAGGGACAGTCATCACCAGAATTTTTGTTGTTTTAAAAGATAGATAATCCCTTAATTACCAATTCCCCAGTTTTGCATAACCAACAGAGTTATAATTATACACGTTTTATCTCTGTGATATTTCAGTTCTTTTGACAGACTTGCAGTTTAGCCAATCAGAGCTGTCTCCATGGTAAATTCACATGCATGAGCTCAATGTTATCTATATGAAACATGTGAACTAATGCCCTCTAGTGGTGAAAAACTATCAAAATGCATTTAGATTAGAGGCGGCCTTCAAGGTCTAAGAAATTAGCATATGAACCTCCTAGGTTTAGCTTTCAACTAAGAATACCAAGAGAACAAAGCAAAATTGGTGATAAAAGTAAATTGGAAAGTTGTTTAAAAGTACATGCCCTATTTGAAACACAGAATTTTTTTTTGGACTTGACTGTCCCTTTAACCAGTAAACCATGATAATACATGATGGATACTATATAGTTATAATGAGAATTTATTTCCCTGTGTACTCATCCATAAAGTGATGTTGGACCCTATGCTTCAAGCACATAAAGCCATTTCATATCAACATGCGTAATAGCCCAGATCTTAAAAATCTTATACATTTGTAATGAAAGTTTTCTGAAGGGGTAGGGTCCTAGTTGCCACAGAGTTGCATTCAGCATAATGAACAATGTCAAAGCATGGGTAGAGTTAGGCTTTTGAAAAACAACAAGGTGGCAATATATTCAAATCATTTTACAATCAATCATTCAGTATGTTAATTTTTTGCAAGACTCTAAAGATATCTTTAGTGTTTACTGGGCAATTTACATTTGTACATTTTTTGACAAGGTGTAAATTTGCATTGCTAAACTTTTTCAAGCACAATGTTCCTTTAAAGGGACATTAAAATGCTGAGTATAACAATAGGTTACTACTCACCATGCTATTGTTTTTCCTTCAGTACCTTCAGCTGTCTTTAAAGCCTTTTTGTTTTTAAGCCATTACAGGAGCCAGTTGGTAGAGCTCTGTATTTTATACTGGGTGCCTCCATCTTGTAACGTGAGTATTGTTGCTTCCTGTGACAGAAGCAGTGCAAGTTCACAGATCAGTGACAGTATTTTGGATTAGCTTACACAGTTGAAAGCAGAAGCTTTACTTTTTTTTTTACACAGTTTAAAACTTACCTAACATATTAAAAAAAAAAAAAAAAGCTCTCAGCAAAACCTTAACTTAATACCCTCACTTCAGTGTCATATAAGTTATAATTGAAAAGATTAATAACATTATATATCTGTATTTTGAGTAAAAGGAAGCAGTGAGACCCTTTTGGTTAGGAAGGAAGATAAGTGGCAAAATGAGATCGTAATTAAAGGAGTGACATTTCTTATTAGCAGCAGATGAGGAACTAGTGGAATTGGTTAGAGAAGGGGTCCTACTATTGGTAACCGGATTTCTCCCACAAACCTAAGATCAGAGGATATAGGGAGGAGCTTGTGGTTGACAAAAAGTGTTTAGATGTCTTTTTATATCACGTAAGGCATGTACATTTTTGAAGACGGGATGGACAGTTACTGGAGACAATTTTTCACTCGAGATGTTATAATTGTCGTACTACCTATGTGATCTATGAACTAATATTGGTTAAATGCAATTTGCAGTATGTGGGGATGACGAGTCGTGATATAAGAATACAAATACAAATCACTTATCTAACATCAAATCTGGTCCGCTCACCACTCTACTAATACAGCACTTTAAGTCAAAGCATCAGAAACGAGCAGACACATTACAATGGACTATAGTGGAACAAGTGATGGTTGACCAAGAGAGAGGTCTTTTGAATCTTCAAATTGAAGACCATGATTCCTCAAGATTTATATTCCGAATAAGACATGATTCATTTTTGGCAATAGGGTATTGTTTTAAAAGTCCTAAAATAATAATGTAAATAAAGAATGAACAATTTGGTTTCCACCTATTTTTTATATATATATATATATATATATATATATATATATATATATATATATATATATATATATATAAAAAGTTCAAAGTAGACAAGCACTCCATAGATCAAGTCACAGGTGCCCAGGGTGCAACAGATAGGCAAATAGAACAAAAGGAAGAGTGCACTCGCCAGGACTTTTCAGAAATTTATTAGAATATATATATATTTATATTTTTTTTCACCAGTAAAATTGGGCAAAGCATATATATACATTGGTGTTATGTTGGTTTATGGTAATTACACCTCACATTTTGTTATATTGTGTAAGATGTGATAACTCACACTTTGTTGTATTGTATTATCACATCTTACACAATATAACAAAATGTGAGTAAAAGAATAGTGATAACCATTCTGTTTATAGGTGTAAACTACCTTTAGTTATATTAGTTCTGTTCTTCTGAAGACTGACATTTTTGAAAATCTTAGGTGATGTCATTATGTTTTTTTTTTTTTTTAAAGTCATCTTTTTATTGAAGCATGTAATTCAACAGGTACATCAGTTGATCTTTAAACAAGATTGCAGGAATATAAACCGAGATGGTAATTAAAAAAACAATTACAATTACAGCAACTGTACAGTATACGAGTGTGGCAATTAAGTGTCTGCCTCAATTTAGTTTTCTATTGGTATCATGGAAGTAACTTAAAATAAAGTGATGGGTTCAGTCTCCTAGGGAGAGTTAGGTAATGCTTTAGTGCAAGAACTGTCTTGTTGAGCAAGTCAGGGATTGAAGGAGAGAACAAAAGGAAGAGAGTTTTTTGGTCTTTAGTTTTACTCTTATCTTATCCTTCTCCAGGATTCCCATATCAGCGCATGAAGGTCTGTTTTGTTGTGCAGGGAGAATATGGGACCTTCCATTATTTCAAGGTAGTCCATAGTATTGCTGGCCTCTTTCCAGGTTGGGGGGTCAGCCTGTTTCCAGCATCTGGCAATGGAAAGTTTGGCTGCAGTGAACATGTAAATGGCGTAACGTTTGTTTTGTAAAGGCATGTGTTTCAGTCCTTAATGAAATTTCGCAGTCTGAGCAATATTAGGAATTGGTGTGGTAGCCAGGGAATATTTGTGAAATACAGAGGACCAGAAGGGCCGTAGTACTGGATAGTCCCACCATATGTGAACAGGAGAGCCCACTCTGCCACAATTCCTCCAGCACAGAATTTATTTGGGAAATTTTAAAAAGTCTTAGTGGAGTAAGGTGCCATTGAGTGCATACAGGTGAATATCGTGCAAAAGTTAATTTATTTCACTAATGCAACCTAAAAGGTGAAACTAATATATGAGAGAGACTCATTACAAAGCAAAGCAATATAGTTCAAGCCGTGATTTGTCATAATTGTGATGATTATGGCTTACAGCTCATGAAAACCCCAAATCCACAATCTCAGAAAATTAGAATATTACATGCAATCAATAAAACAAGGATTGTACATAGAACAATATTGGACCTCTGAAAAGTATAAGCATGCATGTAATCAGTACTTGGTTTGGGCCCCTTTTGCAGCAATTACTGCCTCAATGTGCGGCGTGACATGGAAGCTATCAGCCTGTGGCACTGCTGAGGTGTTATGGAAGGCCAGGATGCTTCAATAGCGGCCTTCAGCTCTTCTGCATTGTTCGGTCTCATGTCTCTCATCTTTCTCTTGGCAATGTCCCATAGATTCTCTAAGGGGTTCAGGTCAGGCGAGTTTGCTGGCCAATCAAGCACAGTAATCCCACAGTCATTGAACCAGGTTTTGGTGCTTTTGGCAGTGTGGGCACGTGCCAAGTCCTGCTGGAAAATGAAGTCAGTATCCCCATAGAGCTCGTCTGTGGAAGGAAGCATGAAGTGCTCTAAAATCTCCTGGTAGACGGCTGCGTTGACCCTGGACTTAATGAAGCACAGTGGACCAACACCAGCAGATGACATGGCTTCCCAAATCAACACAGACGGTGGAAACTTCACACTGGACTTCAAGCATCTTGCAGTGTGTGCCTCTTCATTCTTCCTCCATATTCAGGGTCCTTGGTTTCCAAATGAGATGCAAAATTTGCTCTCATCAGAAAAGAGGACTTTGGACCACTGAGCAACAGACCAGGTCTGTTTTTCTTTAGCCCAGGTAAGACGCTTCTGACGTTTATTGTTCAGGAGTGGCTTGAAAAGAGGAATACAACATTTGAAGCCCATGTCCAGGATCCGTCTGTGTGTGGTGGCTCTTGATGCACTGACTCCAGCCACAGTCCACTCCTTGTGAAAGTCCCCAACACTTTTGAATGGCCTTTTCCTGACAATCCTATCCAGGCTGCGGTCATCCCTGCTGCTTGTGCACCTTTTTCTTCCACACTTTTCCCTTCCATATAACTTTCTATTAATGTGCTTTGATACAGCACTTTGGGAACATCCAACTTCTTTTGCAATTACCTTTTGAGGCTTTCCCTCCTTATGGAGGCTGTCAATGATGGTTTTCTGCACAACTGTCAGGTCAGCAGTCTTTCCCATGATTGTGATTCCTACTGAACCAGACTGAGAGACCATTTAAAGGCTCAGGAACCCTTTGCAGGTGTTATGGCTTAATTAGCTGATTAGAGTTGGGACACTTTGAGCCTAGAATATTGCACCTTTTCACAATATTCAAATTGTCTGAGATTGTGGATTTGGGGTTTTCATGAGCTGTAAGCCATAATCATCACAATTATGACAAATCACGGCTTGAACTATCTTGCTTTGCATGTAATGAGTCTATCTCATATATTAGTTTCACCTTTTAGGTCGCATTAGTGAAATAAATTAACTTTTGCACAATATTCAAATTTTTCGAGTTTTACCTGTATTTTGAGGTATAACTCTTGAAGTGTTGTGCAATGTAGTACATTATTAGTACATCTCAGGAGTGTCCTCAAAATAAAATGTTGGTGTATTTTTAATAATTAATAACAATCATAAAATTATCGTCAGCAATATCTCAAATTAATACAGTAGGCGGGGCGGAGCTAACTCGCCAGAGTGATAGGATGTTTTCCTACCGAGCTCCGGCTATAACAGAGAGCTAAAGCAATTATAAAGTTTACTCGGAGCGACAATCTAGCGCTAAACCAACTGATATTACTTATTAAGCACCGGAGTGACTCGATGTTTCTCTGAGAGAGAGCGCTGCTTTCAGTTAGAGGTGGGAAACCTTGTATCTGACTTGCCTTTGGACCGCAGACGGATATATCGGGAGTAGCTGAACCCTCCCTCCCACGTCCCGCCTTTAAAGAGATCAAGTGGCTGGCTACCGGTAAAGCCGAAATTGCAACTTGAGCTTACGGATCCAGACTGCAGACTCCTAGCGCACGGACCTCCTCCATTCTGCACGGCCCGGATGGCGCCATCTTCCAGCGTGATCAGCGGTTTTGACAACACGGAGGAGCTGCACTAACACCCTGGAGTCAGCTACACTAATTTGGGGGAACTGCTGAACTGCTGATCCGGATTAGGAGGCATCTGACTGTGACCAGGAGACAGTGGGGAGCAACTGACATCAGCCGGAAAGATCTTGGCGCGAATTGCCATATTGAAACTGTAAGTGTGACGCATCACCTAATACGCACCTTCACACTCCACAGGGGCTTAACACATTGAACTCACTGGCAGACCAATATAACTGTAGATGAACAAACGCTTTGGGCAGTACTGTGAGGCCCTTTGGGTTCTTTAGTGACACTTTTTAACTCTGATACCTAAGCAGGCTCTAACACAAACCACCTGCACAGAGACGAATCATACCCACTTTGTGAGACCCCCTGCATAACAACACACTACACATTGCTGCAGGAGACTGTGTGGGATTACAGAGGGTCACTAACTCCTTTGGTAGTATAAAGGTCACTGCACCCACTATTTCAAGCCTGCTGCATAAATATTCTCCATTTTTTTCAAACTTCTGCTTGTCTATATATGGCCAAACTGAGGGATACAGCATACCTTCTATACAGTGCTTTACCCCTCTGAAGCAAAGCATTAAAAACTAATTAAAGGTGCATTTCCCCCTACCTGCATTCAGAACAACCATCCTAGAAGTATACTGGACTGTACATGACTTATTAAACTACCCATAGAGCTAAAAATAATTTGAGGACCGAAGGGGGGTCTGACTGGGAAAAGTACACGCTGCAGACTCCATAAGCACACTCCCCTCCCCCTTCCTGCTGTACTCAGTTGCAGCAGATCATATCCTAGTATCCTTCTCCGGCTTGGTCCAGTGTGGACAATTCCCCTGGGGAGTGTGCCAGCACCTGTTGCTCTCACCTGAAGGCTCCTCCTCAGCACCGGAGCTCCACAGCACCAAGATAATTGATAACCAGTCCATGAGAATTAGATCTACCCTGCATCGTACACTAGGGGCCACAAGAGCCTATGGGGCTTGATATGTTTTTTTCAGCTCTCCTAACTGAACGCTAAACGACCCAGAGAGTAGTCTTTCCCCAGGGTAGACGTGGTGGGTCACCCTACGTGACTCTTTACATCAGTGTTTTTCAACCAGTGTGCCGTGAGATCCCCAGGTGTGCCGGGGCAGACTGACAACAGTGCGGGGGTGTTTGTGAATGAATGTCAATATGTCATGTATAGTTTGTAGGAGGCATGGCATGGCAGCACAGTACAGTGTGTGTGTATATATATATATATATATATATTATATATACACTGAATATTTATCCTGTATTAGGCTACAATGTGTAATTTTGTAAAATGTTGGGATGGTGGTGTGCCACAGGATTTTTTTATGTAAAAAAGTGTGCCACAGCAAAAAAAAACGTTGCAAATCACTGCTTTACATAACAAAGCTTTTTTTTTTTCCTACAAATGGAATAAACAGCCACCCCTTGGCCACAGGCGCCTGCCCTGCGCTCAGTGTCTCTCTTTAAGATTTATTTTTCTCATTTTATATGTAGAGATATCCTAAAAGCAACAAATCTACACAAGGGGTAAACAGTTGTACTCCTCTAGATAACCGGGACATAACCAAATATCACATATTCGCTACACTGCAGTTGCATGTAAAAGGGAGTATGTTGCAGTCTCAAAGATGCAAAAACAGGCCGCAACTTCCACCCAAGAAGACTGTTATGGATCATTTCGGCCAGCCCACCCCAGAATGGCATGTCTTGAATGACCCACCTGATTCTCCAGAACCTGAGCTGTCCGGCTTTACTGCCTCTGCCCTGAGAGAAATCCAGCACAGTTCGCATGAGATGGTCACCCCTACATTTATTCTGGACTCTCTTAAATCTATGCTAGACAATCATCATACCTCATTCTCTGCTAAACTCTCCGCTTCAACTGCCGAATTAAAAAAGGAAATCCCCTCTACAAATGAGCGCATTGATATGCTCGAAAGAAAGTATGAAGACTTGGCTACTGAACAAACTAATGGACTGACCTTCTCTCAACATCTCTCTGAATACCTAGATTCTGTTGAATATAAAATAGCTGACATAAAAGATAGATCTAGGCAGAATAATCTTCGAATAAGAGGGGTCCCCGAATCCATCTCTTCATCAAACCTTCAACCCTTTCTCAAGGAACTTTTCCACAGCTTGGCTCCAAAAACATCGGAGTCAGAGGATCTACTTGACAGAGCCCACCACACACTCAGACTTAAGGGTCTTCCTGAGGGACAACCTTGAGATGTCTTGGTGAGACTCGATTATTTTACATATAAAGAAAGTATTCAGAGGGCACACTTTCAGAAACCCCTGCTCCCTGAAAAGTTTCAAAACTTACAGATCTTTCCGGATCTCTCTGCCCGGACATTACAGCAAAGGAAAACCTTTACAGATGTCACTGCCACTCTGCGGAAGAAAAATATCAGATACCGCTGGGGTTATCCGATTAAACTACTGTTTTGTAAGGACAATCAAACTTTCACAATCCATAATGTCACTCAAGGACTTGCACTGCTTAAAACCTGGAATATAGACAGTGCTCACACTGGTGACCCCCAGAGGCTACCACAAAAGTCCCGGACGGCACCCCCCCTGAGAAGCTCTATCCTGCAAACCACAGCATCTCCCCAAAGGGGATCTGACCCATCATCTGCAGCACCCTCTCAGAGGAGATCCAGCTCACCAATTACCTGAGATATATACTCATAGTAACTTTCTGTAAATCCCCTAGCAGTACATATAGTACCCGGAAACTTTATATATGAAACAGGTCCCTGTTTATGGAGAAGTCTAGTGGTACCCTAACTTCTCCTGAATGCACTACTACAAGAAAGTACATATCGAAATTTGAACTGGAATCTGTTTATTGTGGGGGGTTTTTAAGTTTCCTATTTCTTGGTATATATAGGTATGTAGTTCTTTAATACCTCTTACACATGTAGTTACATCTCTAGTTAGCGATACTCCATGAAGGAACTGCCTGATACGGCTAGACTGCCTCCAACTACAGCAAACTCATCATTCACGATACCATAGCCAAGAGTAAACCACTCATTAATTATACTACACAATCATGGTCACCTGCCAATAGGGCAGACCAGGAACCTTGAAATCTGAGTTTACTATATCTATAACTCCTGGATAGTCTAGCCACAGACATGTGCAAGCTAACTTGATATGTATATCAATAAAATGACGGAGGTTGTGATCCTAAAGGTTGAACTTTGAATTATCCCTGTTTCATGGTCTATGTTCCATAATTAAATGTCTCCTATCATACATGCTCTGTGCCTGGCTGTGTTCCTTGGTTGACTTGGCCCACTCAATTCGTTGCTGTGGGTGGGTCTCTTAACTGCCTATGGCTCTATTGCTGCTGGGTGGTTTGCGACCTCCTATACATGAACCTTGCAACTCAGACGAGGGTCTCAGCCACTGCATACCTTCCAGAATGCCTCTGTATCTCACCAATGTGATGTAAAAATGTATCTTTTCAGGTTGTGTCTTGCATTTATATTGTCTGTTGGATGATTCATTTCCTTTGTAACAAGGAGTAAACACATGACTCTCTACCACCGATAAGTGTTTTACAGACCCCTTTTGCAGTCACCCTTGTGGCCTGGGACAGATCAATACCAGCAGACTTTTGAATTACCATTGTTCCACATGTTCTACTAAGTGAGCAGGGGGGTTACCCCCTGTTTAGCTCATGCTACCTGTATCCCTTAGTTGATTTGAGCTAGAATTTTTTTCCCCTCTCCCTCTCATCGACTCTCCTATCCATTTTCTTGAACCTTCCCCTCTCTCTCCACTTCAAACATGGCCTTGTCATTCACTTCCCATAATGTACGAGGCCTTAACACCCCCAACAAGCGCAGTAGGCTCCTGCGATACCTCAATCAAGCAAAATCTCAGGTAATCTTCCTCCAGGAGACCCACTGGGTGGATGGCCACCCCATCCCCCTCAAATCCAAATGATTCCCAATAGTTGAGACGGCATCTTTTACGAGTAAATCAAGAGGTGTAGCAATATTAATCCATAAGAACATTTTGTTTGAAAAGATTAGCTCTGTATTTGTTTGTTAAATTTTGTCTGGTGTCTCATAATGCACTGTCCTTTTATCTTTGTTACCCATGGACAGCGCTGTGGAATCTGTTGGCGCTTTATAAATAAAGAATAATAATAATAAAATATAGCTGCAAGCAGCAATAGAGGTGGCCAGCGCATTATTTTTGCAATGCAATATAAGTAGTTATGTCACAAAATAAAGCTATATAACAACTGTTTACAGTTCTAACATAAGCATTTGGAAAAAAAAAACACATTTTCGAAATGTTTGCGTTTTTTAAAATGGCTGCCACACCATATGACCTATACTTTCAACATGAACAAATGTAACTCTAGGTGACAATATATGGTTATACAGCAAATTTCACAGTTTTAACATAAGCGGTTGGAAAGAAAACACAGTTTCAAAATATTTGCGTAAACCAATATGGCTGCCACAGCTTGTGACCAATTCCTTCCACATGAACAACTGTGACTCTAGGTCACAATATAAGACTGTACAGCAAATTTCACAGTTCTTACATAAGCGGTTGCAGAGAAAATAGACTTTCGAAATTTTCGCGTAAACCAAGATGGCTGCCCGATCGTAAGATATACAGCCTCTATATTATGCACAATAGGGCTCACTATAGATGTCAATAAACATGGCAAAAATAAAGCATTTTTGTAAAACGGTTTTTGTTTTATTATGAATTTAAATATATCGTTAAGCAATTTTGAACAATTCAAAATGGCTGCCAAACCACATGACGTATCAACTTCTTTTGAACAAATCTGAATGTTAGTCATAAGATAACTCTATAAACAAACTTTCAAGTCTGTCCCATAACCGGTTTCGGAGAAGAAGATTTTTATAGTTTTTAAAAATGGCGCATAAGAAACAAAATGGCCGCCAAGCTATGCAATGTATGGCTTTCAAATTGCATATACTAATGCTCTTTGTAGACCTCTACAATTTGCAGAAGTTTCATGAAAATTTGCAAATGATTTATTTCACGAAGGCGATTGCGCAATGCGAATTTTAACTGCAATATTGTCTTTAAGGGTTATGACTATGTATAATCATGTGTCTATTACACTGTAATATTGTTAAATATTGTAAAACTAATGTATAAAGTGCAAAATTACGCAATTAAATGGCGATAAAAAGGTTAATGTCTCACAGCAGCCATGTTGATTATGGAAAAATCACAATTTTAACAATCTTGGTAGAGGACCTTGCAAGGAGCATACGTGCAAAATTGCGCTTTATTGCACTAAGCAGTTTAAGAGAAGAAGATGTTTAAAGATTTTCGCAAAATGCAAGATGGTTGCTACATCATGTGACCAAGTCACTTCTGTTGAGCAATGGCAAATCTAGGTCATAGCATCTCTAAGCACAGCAAGTTTCAAAGTTGCAACATAAGCAGTTCCAGAGCTAAAGATTATTAAGCAGTTCTCGAAATTTGTCGCAAAAAACAATATGGCTGCGTAACCTTATGACCTATGAGTTAATTATTGCATGAGATGTAGCATTGCAATAGGCTGTACCAGCATACCTGATTTCAAGAGTTTAGCATAAGTAATTTGTGTTCTGTGAGCAATTGACTCAAAAGAGAAAGTATTGAATTACAAATAATTACGATAAACATAAAACTGATATTGCTGTCGCATCATGTGACTGATTCTCTCCTAATGAGCAATTATGAATATAGGTAACAATATAAGACTGTACAGCAAATTTCACAGTTCTTATAAAAGCGGTTGCAGAGAAAATAGACTTTCGAAATTTTCGCGTAAACCAAGATGGCTGCCCGATCGTAAGACATACAGCCTCCATATTACGCACAATAGTGCTCACTATAGATGTCAATAAACATGGCAAAAATAAAGCATTTTTGTAAAACGGTTTTTGTTTTATTATTAATTTAAATATATCGTTAAGCAATTTTGAACAATTCAAAATGGCTGCCAAACCACATGACGTATCAACTTCTCTTGAACAAATCTGAATGTTAGTCATAAGATAACTCTATAAACAAAATTTCAAGTCTGTCCCATAAGCGGTTTCGGAGAAGAAGATTTTTATAGTTTTTAATAATGGCGCATACGAAACAAAATGGCCGCCAAGCTATGCAATGTATGGCTTTCAAATTGCACATACTAATGCTCACTATAGACCTCTACAATTTGCAGAAGTTTCATGAAAATTTGCAAATGTTTTATTTCACGAAGGCGATTGCGCAATGCGAATTTTAACTGCAATATTGTCTTTAAGGGTTATGACTATGTATAATCATGTGTCTATTACACTGTAATATTGTTAAATATTGTAAAACTAATGTATAAAGTGCAAAATTACGCAATTAAATGGCGATAAAAAGGTTAATGTCTCACAGCAGCCATGTTGATTATGGAAAAATCGCAGTTTGAACAAACTTGGTAGAGGACCTTACAAGGAGCATATGTGCAAAATTGCGCGTCATTGCACTAAGCGGTTTAGGAGAAGAAGATGTTTGAATATTTTCACAAAATGCAAGATGGCTGCCACATCATGTGACCTAGGCACTTCTCTTGAGCAATAGCAATTTCAGGTCATAGTAGCACTAAGCACAGCGAGTTTCAAAGTTGTAACATAAGCAGTTCCAGAGCTAAAGATTTTTAAGCGTTTGTCGAAATTTGGCGCAAAAAGCAATATGGCTGCCAGAGCATGTGACCTATGAGTTCAATTTTGCATGAGATGTAGCACAGCAATAGGCTGTACCAGCATACCTGATTTTAAGAGCTTTGCAAAAACAGTTAAGCAGTTATGGGCAATTGAATACAAAGCTTGGCGGAATAAAAAGAATAATAATAATAATAATAAATATAGCTGCAAGCAGCGATAGAGGTGGCCATGCGCATCGACATTGCAATGGCATACAAGCAGCTAAGTCACAATATAAAGCTTTATAGAAGTTTTTACAATTCTAACATTAGCAGTTGGAAAGAAAACACATGCTCAAAATTTTTGCGTTTTCCTACCATATGACCAATACTTTCATCACAATCAGATGTAACTCTAGGTGACAATATATGGTTATACAGCAAATTTAACAGCTTTAACATAAAAGGTTGGAAAGAAAACACATTTTCAAAATTTTCACGTAAACCAATATGGCTGCCACAGCTTGTGAACAATTCCTTCAAAATGAACAACTGTGACTCTAGGTCACAATATAAGGTTATACAGCATGTTTCACAGTTCTAACATAAGCAGTTGCAGAGAAAATATATTTTCTAATTATTCGCGTAAACCAAGATGGCTGCCTGATCATATGATATACAGCCTCCATATTACGCACAATAGTGCTAACCATAGATGTCAATAAACATGGCAAAAATAAAGCATTTTTGTAAAACGGTTTTTGTTTTATTATTAATTTAAAAATATCGTTAAGCGTTTCTGAACAATTCAAAATGGCTGCCAAACGACATGACCTATCAACTTCTCTTGAACAAATCTGAATGTTAGTAAAAAAACTAACTCTGTAAACAAAATTTCAAGTCTGTGCCATAAGCGGTTTCGGAGAAGAAGATTTTTGTAATTTTTAAAAACCGTGCATACGAAACAAAATGGGCCGCCAAGCTATGCATTCTATGGCTTTCAAATTGCACACACTAATGCTCACTATAGACCTCTAGAATTTCAGAAGTTTTATGAAAATTTGCAAATGTTTTATTTCACGAAGGCGACTGCGCAGTGCAAATTTTTACTGCAATATTACCTTTAGGGGTCATGACTATGTGTACTCATGTGTCTGCTATACTGTAATATAGTTAAATAGTGTAAACATAATGCATAAAGTGCAAATTTACGCAATTAAACATCGATAAAAAGGCGAATGGCTTATAGCAGCCATGTTGATTATGGAAAATTCGCAGTTTGAACAAACTTGGTAGAGGACCTTGCAAGGCACACATGTGCAAAATTGCGCTTCATTGCACTTAGCGGTTGCAGAGAAGAAGATGTTAAAGATTTTCGCAAATTTCAAAATGGCAGCTAGGTCATGTGACTAAATCACTTTTCTTGAACAAACTTTATTCTAGGTCAGTACAGCAGTGCACACACCAAGTTTCACAGCTGTACCATAAGCGGTTCTGGAGAAGAAGATTTTCAAGTGGTTGTAGAAATTTGTCGCAAAAAGCAATATGGCTGCTAGATCACATGACCTATGAGATTTATGTTACATAGGATTATGCACAGCATCGATCTTTAGCACTGTGCCAAGTTTCATGAGTTTTTGAGTTCTGCTGTGGTTATTATAAGCATTTAAAAAAAACGGCGGAAAAATAATTTTAATAATACAAGCAATAACAAATAATAATATAGCTGCAAGCAGCGATAGAGGTGGCCATGCGCATCAACATTGCAATGACATACAAGCAGCTAAGTCACAATATAAAGCTTTAGAAGTTTTTACAATTCTAACATTAGCAGTTGGAAAGAAAACACATTTTCGAAATGTTTGCGTTTTTCAAGATGGCTGCCCCGTATGACCACTACTTTCATCACGATCAGATGTTAATCTAGGTCACAATATAACACTGTACAGCAAATGTCCCAGTTCTTACATAAGCGGTTGCAGAGAAAATAGACTTTCGAAATTTACGCGTAAACCAAGATGGCTGGCCGATTGTAAGATATACAGCCTCCGTATTACGCACAATAGTGCTCACTATAGATCTCAATAAACATATGCAAAAATAAAGCATTTTTGTAAAACGGTTTTTGTTTTATTATTAATTTTAAAATATCGTTAAGCGTTTTTGAACAATTCAAAATGGCTGCCAAACCACATGACCTATCAACTTCTCTTGAAGAAATCTGAATGTTAGTCATAAGATAACTCTGTAAACAAAATTTCAAGTCTGTGCCATAAGCGGTTTCGGAGAAGAAGATTTTTGTAGTTTTTAAAAAACGCGCAAACGAAACAAAATGGCCGCCAAGCTATGCATTGTATGGCTTTCAAATTGCACATACTAATGCTCACTATAGACCTCTACAATTTGCAGAAGTTTTATGAAAATTTGCAAATTTTTTATTTCACGAAGGCGACTGCGCAATGCGAATTTTAACTGCAATATTGTCTTTAAGGGTTATGACTATGTGTAATCATGTGTCTATTTCACTGTAATATTGTTAAATAGTGCAAACATAATGCATAAAGTGCAAATTTACGCAATTAAACAGCGATAAAAAGGCGAATGGCTCATAGCAGCCATGTTGATTATGGAAAATTCGCAGTTTGAACAAACTTGGTAGAGGACCTTGCAAGGAGCACATGTGCAAAATTGCGCTTCATTGCACTTAGCGGTTGCAGAGAAGAAGGTGTTTAAAGATTTTCGCACAATTCAAAATGGCAGCTAGGTCATGTGACTAAATCACTTCTCTTGAACAAACTTTATTCTAGGTCAGTACAGCAGTACACACAGCAAGTTTCACAGCTGTAACATAAGCGGTTCTGGAGAAGAAGATTTTCAAGCGGTTGTCAAAATTTGTCGCAAAAAGCAATATGGCTGCTAGATCACATGACCTATGAGATTTATGTTGCACAGGATTATGCACAGTATAGATCTTTAGCATAGTGCCAAGTTTCATGAGTTTTTGAGTTATGCTGTTGTTTTTATAAGCAATTGAAAAAGTGGCGGAATAATAATAATAATAAATATAGCTGCAAGCAGCGATAGAGGTGGCCATGCGCATCGACTTTGCAATGGCATACAAGCTGCTAAGTCACAATATATAGCTATACAGCAAATTTCAAAGATTTAACATAAGCGGTTGCAAAGAAATCACATTTTCGAAATTTTCACGTAAATCAATATGGCTGCCACAGCTTGTAACTAATTCCATCAACATGAACAACTGTGTATCTAGGTCACAATATAAGGTTATACAGCAAGTTTCACAGTTCTAACATAAGTGGTTGCAGAGAAAATAGATTTTCGAAATTTACACGTAAAACAAAATGGCGGCCAGATCATATAATATAAAGCCTCCATATTATGCACAATAGTTCTCAATATAGATGTCAATACACATGGCAAAAATAAAGCATTTTTGTAAAACGGTTGTTGTTTTATTAATAATTTAAAAATATCGTTAAGCGTTTTTGAACAATTCAAAATGGCTGCCAAACCACATGACCTATCAACTTCTCTTGAACAAATCTGAATGTTAGTGATAACATAACTCTGTAAAAAAAATTTCAAGTCTGTCCCATAAGCGGTTTAGGAGAAGAAGATTTTTGTAGCTTTTAAAAACAGTGCATACGAAACAAAATGGCCGCCAAGCTATGCAATGTATGGCTTTCAAATTGCATATACTAATGCTCACTATAGACCTCTACAATTTTCAGAAGTTTCATGAAAATTTGCAAATGTTTTATTTCACGAAGGCGACTGCGCAGTGCGAATTTTAACTGCAATATTGTCTTTGAGGGTTATGACTATGTGAAATCATGTGTCTATTACACTGTAATATTGTTAAATATTGTAAAACTAATGTATAAAGTGCAAAATTACGCTTTTAAATGGCGATAAAAATGTTAATGTCTCACAGCAGCCATGTTGATTATGGAAAAATCGCAATTTTAACAAACTTGGTAGAGGACCTTGCAAGGAGCATACATGCAAAATTGCGCTTTATTGCACTAAGCGGTTTAAGAGAAGAAGATGTTTAAAGATTTTCGCAAAATGCAAGATGGCTGCTACATCATGTGACCAAGGCACTTCTGTTGAGCAATGGCAAATCTAGGTCATAGCAGCACTAAGCACAGCAAGTTTCAAAGTTGCAACATAAGCAGTTCCAGGGCTAAAGATTATTAAGCAGTTCTCAAAATTTGTCGCAAAAAACAATATGGCTGCGTAACCTTATGACCTATGAGTTCAATATTGCATGAGATGTAGCAGAGCAATAGGCTGTACCAGCATACCTGATTTCAAGAGTTTAGCATAAGTAATTTGTGTTTTGTGAGCAATTGACACAAAAGAGGCAGTATTGAATTACAAATAATTACGATAAATATAAAACCGATATTGCTGCCGCATCATGTGACTGATTCTCTCCTAATGAGCAATTGTGAATCTAGGTCACAATATAAGACTGTACAGCAAATTTCACATTTCTTACATAAGCGGTTGCAGAGAAAATAGACTTTCGAAATTTTCGCGTAAACCAAGATAGCTGCCCGATTGTAAGATATACAGCCTCCATATTACGCACAATAGTGCTCACTATAGATGTCAATAAACATGGCAAAAATAAAGCATTTTTGTAAAACGGTTTTTGTTTTATTATTAGTTTAAAAATATCGTTAAGCAATTTTGAACAATTCAAAATGGCTGCCAAACCACATGACGTATCAACTTCTCTTGAACAAATCTGAATGTTAGTCATAAGATAACTTTATAAACAAAATTTCAAGTCTGTCGCATAAGCGGTTTCGGAGAAGAAGATTTTTATAGTTTGTAAAAATGGCGCATACGAAACAAAATGGCCGCCAAGCTATGCAATGTATGGCTTTCAAATTACACATATTAATGCTCACTATAGACCTCTACAATTTGCAGAAGTTTCATGAAAATTTGCAAATGTTTTATTTCACGAAGGCGATTGCGCAATGCGAATTTTAACTGCAATATTGTCTTTAAGGGTTATGACTATGTGTAATCATGTGTCTATTACACTGTAATATTGTTAAATATTGTAAAACTAATGTATAAAGTGCAAAATTACGCAATTAAATGGCGATAAAAAGGTTAATGTCTCACAGCAGCCATGTTGATTATGGAAAAATCGCAATTTTAACAAACTTGGTAGAGGACCTTGCAAGGAGCATATGTGCAAAATTGCGCTTTATTGCACTAAGCGGTTTAAGAGAAGAAGATGTTTAAAGATTTTCGCAAAATGCAAGATGGCTGCTACATCATGTGACCAAGGCACTTCTGTTGAGCAATGGCAAATCTAGTTCATAGCAGCACTGAGCACAGCAAGTTTCAAAGTTGTAACATTAGCAGTTCCGGAGATAAAGATTATTAAGCGTTTATCGAAATTTTTCGCAAAAAGCAATATGGCTGCGTAACCTTATGACCTATGAGTTCAATATTGCATGAGATGTAGCAGAGCAATAGGATGTACTAGCATACCTGATTTCAAGAGCTTTGCTTTAGCAGTTCAAAAGTTATGGGCAATAGAAAAAGTGGCGGAATAATAATAATAATAATAAAAAAATAAAAAATAATAATAATAATAATAATAATAATAATCCTGACAATAACAATAGGTTGTCCTGCAACTTCGTTGCATGGCCACCTAAATATAGCTGCAAGCAGCGATAGAGGTGGCCATGCGCATTGACTTTGCAATGGCATACAAGCAGCTAAGTCACAATATAAAGCTTTATAGAAATTTTTAAAATTCTAACATTAGCATTTGGAAAAAAAACACATTTTCGAAAAATTTGCGTTTTTCAAGATGGCTGCCCTGCCATATGACCAATGCATTCATCACGATCAGAGGTAACTCTAGGTCATAAGATATTGTTTTACAGCAAATTTCACAGCTTTAACATAAGCGGTTGCAAAGATAACACATTTTTTAAATTTTTGCGTAAACCAATATGGCTGCCACAGCTTGTGACCAATTCCTTTAACATGAACAACTGTGATTCTAGGTCACAATATAAGGTTACTTAGCTAGTTTCACAGTTCTAACATAAGCGGTTGCAGAGAAAATAGATTTTTGACATTTTTGCGCAAAACAAAATGGCTGCCTAATCATATGATATACAGCCTCCATATTATGCACAATTGTTCTTACCATAGATGTCAATAAACATGGCAAAAATAAAGCATTTTTGTAAAACGGTTTTTGTTTTATTATTAATTTAAAAATATCGTTAAGCATTTTTGAACAATTCAAAATGGCTGCCAAACCACATGACCTATAAACTTCTCTTGAACAAATCTGAATGTTAGTCATAAGATAACTCTATAAACAAAATTTCAAGTCTGTGCCATAAGCGGTTTCGGAGAAGAAGATTTTTGTAGTTTTTAAAAACCGCGCATACGAAACAAAATGGCCGTCAAGCTATGCATTGTAGGGCTTTCAAATTGCACATAGTAATGCTCACTATAGACCTCTATAATTTGCAGAAGTTTTATGAAAATTTGCAAATGTTTTATTTCACGAAGGCGACTGCGCAGTGCAAATTTTTACTGCAATATTGCCTTTAGGGGTCATGACTATGTGTACTCATGTGTCTGCTACACTGTAATATAGTTAAATAGTGTAAACATAATGCATAAAGTGCAAATTTACGCAATTAAACAGCGATAAAAAGGCGAATGGCTCATAGCAGCTATGTTGATTATGGAAAATTCGCAGTTTGAACAAACTTGGTAGAGGACCTTGCAAGGAGCACATGTGCAAAATTGCGCTTAATTGCACTTAGCGGTTGCAGAGAAGAAGATGTTTAAAGATTTTCGCACATTTCAAAATGGCAGCTAGGTCATGTGACTAAATCACTTCTCTTGAACAAACTTTATTCTAGGTCAATACAGCAGTACACACAGCAAGTTCCACAGCTGTAACATAAGCGGTTCTGGAGAAGAAGATTTTCAAGCGGTTGTCGAAATTTGTCGCAAAAAGCAATATGGCTGCTAGATCACATGACCTATGAGATTTATGTTGCATAGGATTATGCACAGCATAGATCTTTAGCATTGTGCCAAGTTTCATGAGTTTTTGAGTTATGCTGTTGTTTTTATAAGCATTTAAAAAAAACGGCGGAATAATAATAATAAAAAAAAAAAAAATAATAATAATAATAATCTTGACAATAACAATAGGTTGTCCTGCAACTTCGTTGCATGGCCACCTAATAATAATAATAAAAAAAATAATAATAATCCTGACAATAACAATAGGTTGTCCTGCAACTTTGTTGCATGGCCACCTAATAATAATAATAATAATCCGAACAATAACAATAGGTTGTCCTGCAACTTTGTTGCTGGCCACCTAAATATGCAGTAGTACTGCAAAGCAGCAGTGCATTGATTGTTTGGCTCTCAGATTTTTGCAAACTCATTCCCTAGCTTTTCAGAGTCTGCAAAGCTGTTTTTCTCTAACTGTAAGATGTTCGTATGAGCAATGCACCTTTTTTTTTACTACATTTCTATGTTATACTAAGAGAAAAGGAAACAAATTAATTCAATAGAAATGTTACAATTACTTTTATGTCTGCAGCTAATTTGCAATGCAATTTTCAACTACTGCACTAGATTATTAAACTTTAAATATTGCTGTATTCTCATTGAAATTGATCTGGTGCTTTAGTGTAACTGACAAATTTACAATGTTATTTCATTTAAAAATGGCCTGCAGAAAAAATTTCTCTAAAAAAAAATCTCATCTCAGAAAGTTAAAAAAAGTTCTGCCTCTGGGGGCAACAAGGCATATCACCTCCTGAGTCCTAGCCAATAAACTGAGGCAGAGAACAGCAGACACCTGCCTAACTTATCTCAAGACACCTGATGGCATAGTTAGACTTCCGACCGATATAGGTAAGGCATTTGCCAAATACTATTCTGACCTATACAACCTGAAAAATTCCCCGAACACCCCTGCCCCTTTATCTACAGACACACATGGGAAACAATAAAATAAAAAATGGAGATGGAGATTTCTATGTTCTCTATTTCTTGGCTTTTCCTCAGTGAAAAGCCAAGAAATAAGCAGACCCCTCTTCTGCTTTTTCTCTTTCTTTCTCTATCTTCTTCCTCTACCACTCCCCTCTTCCCTTTTTTTTCTCTCTCTCTCTCTCTCTTCCCTCCCCTGTATTTACTAGTCCGACACAATTTTCAAAGTACTACCCTTCAACCCCCCTTTAATCCCCAATAATCCACAATAATTCCCAGAAACTCTTCGTAATTATGATATTTTATTCAACCCATGAGCCCTTACCTTTTTCTTGGTTCTCTTATTGCCTTGATTGCAAGAATTCTGTACAGGTGGACATTTTAAAATTCTGGATGCCACCTTATAAATTGTTGAACTGATTATTTATTGTATCTATTGCAACATCAATGCCTTTCTTGCCTGTATTTGTTTTTAACTCAATAATTCAATAATTGCTGTTGTCTTCCTGGACCTTTATTGTTGTACTGTTGATAATTGTTAATAAAAATCTTTAAAAAAAAAAAAAAAATTAATACAGTGGAATCTTATCAGTACACTCCAGTGACATTTTAAATATCTGTAGTGTACTCCAGAATAACACTATTGAGATATCTATAAATTTGACTATAAAATTATTATTAAATATCATTCTGACCATTTAATCTCAATGAACACATTGATTATATTTATGTAGTAACTGAATATCACTTATGGCTATATATATATATATATATATATATATATATATATATATATATATATATATATATATATATATATCAATTGATTAATACAATATTAAAGTATAAAGCAGACTATAGAGATATCTATATTAAGTAATATTACATTGATATTGTCTGCTACCCTATGAATTATGGACACAATATATCTATAAATCTACCTTAACTCAAAATGAATTAATAATCAAATATCATAATTAATTTTTACTAGAACAATTTATAATTTGCAGACATATTAACCAATTCAATATATAGCTTATTTAACGTTTCGTTAACAACATAATCAGATATTTCCACACAAATTACCAAATCTCAATAAATCTAAAAGAACTTCCAGAAAAATTGAATTGAACTATCTGGCCCAATTATATTGATTATACTTCAAATAATCAATCAGAGATTGTTACACAATTATCAATTCAACATATATTAATTAATATAGCATTTAAGGGAAATGAAACCCAAATTTTTTTTTTCATGGTTCAGCTAGAGAATACAATTTTAAACAACTTTCTAATTCACTTCTATTATCTAATCTGATTCATTCTCTTGGTATCATTTGTTGAAGGAGCAGCAATGCACTGCTTGTTTCTAACTGAACACATGGGTGAGCCAATCACAATCAATATATAGCTGTGCACAGGAGATGCCCTCGCAAACTGACAGATTTTGAGTGTTGTTGCAAAGAAGAGTGGGCAAATCTTGCCAAGTCAAGATGTGCCATGCTGATAGACTCATACCCAAAAAGACTGAGTGCTGTAATAAAATCAAAAGGTGCTCCAACAAAGTATCAGTTTAAGGGTGTGCACACTTATGCAACCATATTATTTTATTTTTTTATTTTTACTTCCCTTCACCTAAAAGATTTCAGTTTGTTTTTCAATTGAGTTGCATAGTTTATAGGTCACATTAAAGGGGGAAAAAGTTCTGAAATGATTTATCTTTGTCTCATTTTTTTACATCACAGAAACCTGCCATTTTAACAGGGGTGTGTAGACTTTTTATATCCACTGTATATATATATATATATATATATATATGCAGCCACCAATCATCAGCTAGACCCTAGGTTCTCTGCTGCTCCTGAGCTTGCCTAGATAAACCTTTCAGCAAAAGGATAACAAGAGAAGGAAGCTAATTAAATAATAGATGTAAATTGGAAAGTTGTTTAAAATTATAGTCTCTATATAAATCATGAAAGAAACATTTTTGGGTTTCTTGTCCCTTTAAATAACTTCAATTTAACCCCAATAGTTCATGCAATTTCTAAATATATCACAGTAGCTTCGATTTAACCTATGAACATTAAAATACTAAATCCTTTCCTCTTAATAATAAATTGCTTAATGCTAGGTATGATTATTTATAGACTACACCGTTGTATAGAATATTATATTATAACTTTTAGGTGCACCTTTTAAACACAGCTTCAATGTAACTACTGCAATAAAGACTCTATTTGATTTAAAATATTTAAAATATAGGGACATTAAATTGCTTATACATTACCAGATACTAATATGAGAAATCAGTATCTCAGATTTTTCTTATGGTCAAACATGAAAGGATTCCAGTATTTTACAAGGGTAACAGGTCACAGACTTATCTCTCCCAAAGAGAGAATTCCAGCCAGGGTTCAGAGACTTTAAAAAAAAGCAGGACCAAACGGTGTGTCTTGTTTAACAAAGTGAGTCTGCCCCTTCTTGCATAGTGCAGAAGTTTATATCAGTGATAAATTCCTCCTTCATTCTCTACAATTATTCCATGGAAAAATCTGAGTACGGCCTTTGAGTCTGAACTCATTTCTCATTGGATATTCACTGGTTACTCTATTTCCTTAATTGTAAATCTTTGGCTGCAACTTTCGTATTGAACACTGGGGGCAGAAGGCACTGGAATGCAGTTTTGCATTTTTTAAATATTCTGCTTCTCAATTACATATATATATATATATATATATATATATATATATATATATATATATATATATTTTTTTTTTTTCTTTAAGTGTCCATTTAAATACATCTATGATTTCATAGTATTAATAGAGCAAATGGGTCAATTTATATAGCCCATCTAATTTAACTGAGTATGCATATTTCTAGACCAGACATGGGCATATATTAAATCTATAGTGTGTATGTGTGTGTATATATATATATATATATATATATATATATATATATATATATAAAGTTGCAGAGGTGAACGGCACTCACGAATAAGTCAGCTACCTGGTGCTCTCACTAAGGAGAAACAAACAGTAAAGCAGGTATGAATCCCACGGACGCGGGACCTAAAAAATAGATAGATACCTTTTCTATTATTGTATTTTTATGTAGGGGTATTTGGATCACTTTTTGATCGACTGTTAAATTGTTTCCTGTCAGAGTCTTACCCGTCTGCGCACCCACACCACACTAATGTTTATGCGTTGTCTCCATGGGTACGCATGTTTCCTTGGTTTCACCTAGGGCGGCGGTAACGTGATGACGTCACGTCACGCCCACATTTGAGCCCGGCAAAAAGTTTTTTTAGGTTTGTGTAAGTGGGTGTGCCGCGGATACACACTCTGATTGGTTTTTCACTTGGGCTGGGTGGGTATTTAAGGTGTGTTTTTGTTTTAGTCTTCACATTTGGTTTTGTACACCATTGACAAAGGCTTGTGTTAGAGCCGAAACGTTTGGTAAACAATATTGCCAATAAACCGGAGTGTTTTTGAAAAAACCTGTGTGCCTGCTTCATTTGGATACTGGCTGCAACACGGAGCCCGTCCGTGGGATTCATACCTGCTTTACTATATATATATATATATATATATATATATATATATATATATATATATATATATATTAGTCCTAAAGCCCTAGTCCTAAAGCACGGGCCATTTTTTGCAGTACAGCGGTCCCACCCCCTGCTCTCTCTCGTCCTCTACAGGGAGTGCAGAATTATTAGGCAAATTAGTATTTTGACCACATCATCCTCTTTATGCATGTTGTCTTACTCCAAACTGTATAGGCTCGAAAGCCTACTACCAATTAAGCATATTAGGTGATGTGCATCTCTGTAATGAGAAGGGGTGTGGTCTAATGACATCAACACCCTATATCAGGTGTGCATAATTATTAGGCAACTTCCTTTCCTTTGGCAAAATGGGTCAAAAGAAGGACTTGACAGGCTCAGAAAAGTAAAAAATAGTGAGATATCTTGCAGAGGGATGCAGCACTCTTAAAATTGCAAAGCTTCTGAAGCGTGATCATCGAACAATCAAGCGTTTCATTCAAAATAGTCAACAGGGTCGCAAGAAGCGTGTGGAAAAACCAAGGCGCAAAATAACTGCCCATGAACTGAGAAAAGTCAAGCGTGCAGCTGCCATTATATGTGTAACTTAAGTAGGTTTCTTTTTTGCCTTTCTCTATTGTCCATAGATGTTCTCGGATTCTTTCCCTGAGAGTCCTAGTCGTTTCTCCAATGTATTGTTTATTACATGTGCATTGGATCATATATATTACCCCTTTATCTTGACATCTAATTGTGCAGTCTATGTCATATTTGACAATATGAAACGACTAGGACTCTCAGGGAAAGAATCCGAGAACATCTATGGACAATAGAGAAAGGCAAAAAAGAAACCTACTTATACCAACATTTTAAAGAACACCATAACAATAATTTATCAGATTTTAAATATTGGGGGATTAAAAAGATCACTCCGAATTGGAGGGGAGGTAACTTAGAAGTTGAACTCCTTAGAATGGAATCAGAAACCATATACACATTACAGACCCTCCAGCCACTAGGACTAAATTCAGAATTAGAGATATCCATTTTTCTTTGAAATTTCTATATTGTATGTTTTTGTTATATTTGCTTTATGTACCCTTGATACCTTATATTTAGGAGCGATCCCCCAAAACTACCAAATGTAGGTACACTCATAATTGATATTGATATACATAATCGTTAATATCGCAAATAACTCTATCTGTCTAATTATAGGCAGTCCAATCCCACAAATAGATTCAGAATTAGAAAATCTCTATATCAGCATTTTTTTGATAAAATTATAATCCCAAATCCTAACATATGATGAACTTACTGTCCTCCATGTATACTATTCCATCAAGTCAACCTTTAGTGATGTCACCTATGTAGGTATAACGTCAGTAATTCTGAATGATAGTATTTACACCAACAATTCATCCATAACACTAATCTATTGCCTCAGAGATCGCTTTAAAACTAGCTTAACGTTATGCGGAACACCTCACAACATAAGGTATTATTTCCAATGTAACTTTTTTAGATAGAAAGTCCAAATTGCCTATTTTATATAAACTTACATTTTTTTCTGTGTTCCCTATCATAAAAATATCTTATGAGTTAATAGCTAGTTAATAAAATTTATCATGTGTATAAGATTCCATAAATGAATGTCTAATTTTGTCAAAAGTTGAGCGAAAAGCATAAAGTGAACCTTATTACCACCTTTATATACAAAAGACTGTTAACCTGCAATTCCACCTTAAACCTAAGAAGGTGTGCCTCCATGGAACCTACCTTAATTACCTAACCAATAAGATCACAAGAAACACCTTTATAAGGAAGCACCCAACCTGTCTGGAGTATCTTGATAAAGCCCCCAGAGGGTGAAACGCGTAGATTTTACTCCAGACTTTTCTACTACCACTTTTCTACAACCACGTTTAAAGAAAGTCTTACAAACTCCTAAAAGCTGCGATCCAGCCCCTCAAGTGGACTCTCTAATTTTCATGATTTAGGAGCCAAAATCACAAGGAGGACCAAGGATCTGATCAGCGAGAAAGTGGAGCACAGCTTTTCTTTCTAACAGTGGATCCCCAACACCGCACACCAAAGTGCAGAAGAAAAAAGTTTTTTACAGCTGCAGTTCAAACATCTTGAAATAGATCACCTACATCTGAACACGCTAAACATCTAGCGTGCACAGTCACAGCCTATCCTAAGAGAGGTGTGACCCCTAACCACCAATCAGGAACGGAGGCTTGTTTGTTTCTCACGTTAAGCCGCAAAGGAACAAAACTGGGAAGGAAGCTCACAGAACATCGGCACTTACACGATTCCCAACAGACATTTGTAAGGTACCTTACAGCTTGCTTTAATCCCAAGGTGGCATTTTTGTTTATCAAGTTATATTCAGAGACTATATATTGTCAAGTCACTCGACTTACTGAAAAAATTCATAGGGAGACGTCCCTTGTTTTATTTGCTTTTATTTGTTTTATTTGCCATAAAATAATTTTTTAGTTAATCCTAATGTTTTATTGTTGACAGTAAATTTAGTTTAATAAAATAGTTTTATACACTTCTACATCCTTCTTTTTTTGGATATAGTTATATCCATTTCTAATCTCTGCTAATTGGATCGCCACTAGTTTCACTTACACATATTTACTCCTCATAACCTATTCACGAACACTATCCACTCCATCTGTAATTACAGATTTAGTATTATTATTTTTTATATAACAAAAAATTATTAAGAAAATATTTTATACCAGTCAACACATAGGATTTAAATCCTAAATATCTGTTGTCTGAGACACTTAGACACTATTGTTTTTTCACCTGATACAAATCAGATTCACTTATAAGATCTCACTTAGATAAGTTACACATATAATGGTAGCATAAATCCTAGCTTAATTTATAAGCGCCAGTGGAAATCCAAACTCTTACAATTGTGCAATACTCAGAGACATGGCCAAGGTAAGAAAGGCTGAAAGACGACCACCACTGAACAAGACACACAAGCTGAGACGTCAAAACTGGGCCAAGAAATATCTCAAGACTGATTTTTCTAAGGTTTTATGGACTGATGAAATGAGAGTGAGTCTTGATGGGCCAGATGGATGGGCCCGTGGCTGGATTGGTAAAGGGCAGAGAGCTCCAGTCCGACTCAGACGCCAGCAAGGTGGAGGTAGAGTACTGGTTTGGGCTGGTATCATCAAAGATGAGCTTGTGGGGCCTTTTCGGGTTGAGGATGGAGTCAAGCTCAACTCCCAGTCCTACTGCCAGTTTCTGGAAGACACCTTCTTCAAGCAGTGGTACAGGAAGAAGTCTGCATCCTTCAAGAAAAACATGATTTTCATGCAGGACAATGCTCCATCACACGCGTCCAAGTACTCCACAGCGTGGCTGGCAAGAAAGGGTATAAAAGAAGAAAATCTAATGACATGGCCTCCTTGTTCACCTGATCTGAACCCCATTGAGAACCTGTGGTCCATCATCAAATGTGAGATTTACAAGGAGGGAAAACAGTACACCTCTCTGAACAGTGTCTGGGAGGCTGTGGTTGCTGCTACACGCAATGTTGATGGTGAACAGATCAAAACACTGACAGAATCCATGGATGGCAGGCTTTTGAGTGTCCTTGCAAAGAAAGGTGGCTATATTGGTCACTGATTTGTTTTTGTTTTGTTTTTGAATGTCAGAAATGTATATTTGTGAATGTTGAGATGTTATATTGGTTTCACTGGTAAAAATAAATAATTGAAATGGGTATATATTTGTTTTTTGTTAAGTTGCCTCATAATTATGCACAGTAATAGTCACCTGCACACACAGATATCCCCCTAAAATAGCTATAACTAAAAACAAACTAAAAACTACTTCCAAAACTATTCAGCTTTGATATTAATGAGTTTTTTGGGTTCATTGAGAACATGGTTATTGTTCAATAATAAAATTAATCCTCAAAAATACAACTTGCCTAATAATTCTGCACTCCCTGTATTTTGTGCTCTCTCCACCTCTCTTTTGTGCTCTCTCCCCCTCTCTTTTGTGCTCTCTCCCCCTCTCTTTTGCACTCTCTCCCTCTCTCTTTTGCGCTCTCTCTCGCTCCACCTCTCTTTTGCTCTCTCTCTTCCCCTCTCTATTTCTATCCCCTCTCTCTCATGCCGACCGCGCCTGACCATGCCCCTGTCACGCCCAACCATGCCCCCAACCATGCCATGCCAGAATTTTGCAGCAAACAGCATGTCAGGTAAAGCCAGGTGTGTTTGTCCTCGTGCTGTCTCTACTGCGCATGATAGCTTCGGACAAACACACTTGGCCTTTTATATAATAGGATATATATATATACTGTATATATATATACATATCCTTAGTGTATGTCTCAATACAATTACCTACTTATAATATTTTAAGAGATGTACTTTAAAGTCATATTTCTATGAGGGGACTTGGTAATTATAATTCAATATTTCTAGTATCATATTAATAATTAGAGTTTAGGAAACATTAAATAGTATCATTTCACCAGTACTCTGATATTATATTCTATTTTTCCAGTTGTCTTTATATTCCATACATACCTGGAAGTAGAATTCTGTTGGAACTAATATCATTATAGATGTATATATTTGATTTTATTATTATAGACTATTTAATATATATATATATATATATATATATATATATATATATTTGATTTAATCATTTCATATGTATTTATAATTTTTGAGTGTATGGACTCATAAATTATCTATGATAATATTCATATGACAGCTTATTTAATATATATATAATATGTAGTCATTTCCAAACCTTATTTGTATACCAGATCTCTGAAATAAAAGAAAATGTTGTTTATTCACATATTTCAAATCAATACAGCTATTTATTTGATAAAGTGTGGAAATGTGTAAGACATGAGATATGTCCCTCAGAACCGACATATATATTTTTATTAGTATTCAGTATGTTAACCTATATGAAAACTATATAGACGTTTTGTTTAAACTTTAAATCTTCAAACTCATGCTTTCAACTTCCACAAGATGAAAATGTGTCTCCCTTTGTTACCTTTAACACAGACAAGGAGTTTGGGGTTTGTATATTGGGTTTAGTGTGTATTTAATTAACACTGAGATGGGAAATAGTTACATCTCCTAAAGTTTGTTCCTTGGTTCAGACTTTTGTCTTCCTCCCTACAGGAGGTCTGTTATGAAATAACTTTATTACCAACTCTTCAGGCAGGAAGTTCCTTATATAGAAGTTCAAACCTGAGAATACAATGTGATAAGGTCCCTTTGAAGTGACCTAGCTTCACTATTTGAACAAATGTTTATCCCCTTTGTTCTTTTAGACATCAATCTGTAATGTGTAATTGAGGTCTCCTGCCTGTGAAGTGTAGCTGTCCACAGTAAGGGGGGTCTGGGTCAACCACCTCAGTCATTTACAAATGATCAAAGCATTTTTATGTCAAATTGGCTTTTAGCTAAAATGAAATATTAATTTATGTGGTATATATATATATATATATATATATATATATATATATATTAAATATCACTGAGCAATACCCTGACAGCATATTTGGTAAGGGATGCAGATAAAGACCACTCTTGTTGATCTGCTTGGAATTGTAACTCTCATTCCCATTGTAGTATGTAGGCTAACTTGTAGAACTTTGGGGAGTTGAGTATGTCCCTATATGAAATTAAAAGAGCCTGCAGTATTTGTTTAGCTGTAGCCCATCTCTTTTCCCATTCAGTTGGTTTGTGAGAAGGTAGTTCTAAGAAGCCCCATGACTTCATCAAGCTCCTCAATCTCCAGAACTCAAATCTCAAGTAACTGAGGGGGATTGTAGGTGGTGCAGAAGTCTTCCAGGGTGCAGAGGTTTCCAGTAGGAAAAAGATCTGAGATAGAATGAATACCGCAAGTGGTCCAAAGAGTAGGGTGGGAATCCTTCAGAGCCCCAAGAAGCCTGTGTCGAGAGTGTGTTGGCGAAGGGTGCAGAGCTATTTGTGGATAAGAATGTATTTTATCCCAAAAGCGCAATGCGTATAGGATGATGAGATTATGAATGTCTAGTGAAATTCTAATATGTTAAGGGAACCATATTAGGTCTTTGAGAGTTATTGAGCTAGATAGGGATGAATTTTCTTTTATCCACCATTTACTACTGGAAGTGGGCATATTCCACCCGAGGATGTGTGCAAGCCTAGCTGATTCATGAAAATAGGCTATGTTGGGGGCGCCTGCGCCCCATTAGAGAATAATTGTTGTATGATTCTGGTTGCCACATTAGGATGCTTGTCCATATGAATTTGTTGCAGAGTGATTGGAACTTACAGATGAGGGACTTGGGTATTGGAAGTGGTTACGCTGTAAATAAGTGAGAGTAGTTTAACTTATAATAGCTTAATAGGCCATATGAGCTTAGAAGTTTAAAGAGTGCCGGGAGAGACTTAGTGGGGTCACTAACAAAGACAGTGAGGTAATCAGCGAAGAGAGCCATTTTGTGTACAGTGTTGGCTATAGTGATGCCTTTGATATTATGGTCTGATCTTATTGCCTCTGCTAATGACTCCATTACCAGAGCAAAAATTAAGGGAGACAGCGGGCACCAAAGGGGAGAAATAGAGTGCTTTAATACTAGTGTAGAATCTTTTTGGCACGCCTAATTTGTTCAATACAGCGAATAAATCGCTCCAATTTACACAGACACACGCCTTTTCCGTGTCTAAGGCTATGTGTAGTACAAGGAGTTCCCAATCGTTTGGTTTCTAAATATATGTTAAGGATGCGCCTCATGTTATCTGGACCCTCTCTCCCTGGGATAAAGCCAACCTGGTCCCAATCTACTAGTGTTTAGTCTAGAGGCTAAAATTTTGCGAATAATTTTACGTCTAAATTAATAAGAGAGATGGGACGAAAGTTCTCGCACTTGTTGGGTTCTTTTCCAGACTTAGGGATTCCTACAATTGCTGCTTCAATGAACTCAGAGGGAAAGCTGCCTGTTTGCCTGGCAGCTGAAAATACTCGTAGAAGTTGGGGTGCTATGGACTTGCAAATTTTTTTTATAGAAGAGGGCTGCATATTTGTCTGGACCATTTATGGGGCTTGAAGAAGTTAATGGCAGAAATTACTTCCTTAAAGGGACACTGAACCAAAATTATTTATTTTATGATTCAGATATAGCATGCAAGTTTAAGCAACTTTCTAATTTTCTCCTATTATCAAATTTTCTTCGTTCTCTTGCTCTCTTTATTTGAAAATCATGAATGTAAATCTTAGCAGTTGGCTCATTTTAGGTTCAGCACCATGGATAGTGCTTGCTTATTGGAGGCTGACATTTACCAATAAGCAAGCATAACCCAGGTTCTCAACCAAAAATGGGCCGGCTCCTATGCATCACATTCCTGCTTTTTAAATAAAGATAGCAAGAGAACAAAGAAAATTTGATAATAGAAGTAAATTAGAAAGTTGCTTAAAATTGCATGCTTTATCTGAATCATTAAAGAAAAAAATTGCATTTAGTGTCCTTTTAGTGTTGTTCGGTTCTCCATGATGGGAGAGAGATGCAGGCTAAGAAATTTTGAATGGTCTGAGGGGTGGGGGGAGGTGTCTTAAGTGTTTTATTAAGATTGTAGAGGTCGGAGTAGTAATTGGCGAATGTCTGTCCTATATCTGAAGGGAGACGGACCACCCCTTGTGGTGTTCTAATGTAAGGGATGCAAGCTTGTACCATTCGTTGGCGGAGTTTGTTGGCTTGGAGGCGGTCATCTTTGTTACCTTTGGCATAAAATGTTTGTTTAAGCTTATTGAGTTGTGTTTGTATCTTAGTATGTTCTAAGTGTTGTTATTTTAATTTGACTTCCTCAATTTGGATAAGAGTGTCATTGTCATGTGTTTTGAAGTGTTGAGATAGAAGGGTGCGGAGTCGTACTTGCAGCTGTGAAAAGGAGTCTCCTTGTTGTTTTCTGTGCTTTGCTTTCAGCAAAAAGGCATCTAACGTAAGCTTTGTGTCATTATATTTTTATCCCACAGCATTATTGCTGTGGATTTAAATTTGTATGAGTGTCAGCAAAAAATAGGCTTAGACTACGGCGTGAAGCCAAAACGCATCAGCCGGTTCTGCTGACACACCGATTGTTTGGCATAATTGTATGGTGTTTTAACTTTATGAAGATATTTCTACAATAAACAGATGTTTTATTCACTCCCCAAATATTTAGCTTTTTGAAAAAACATAACACTACCCAAGATTTTCAGCATAGACCATTTGCAAGCAGTCACCACTGGAGCCTTTAACTCCAGTTAACTTTACCATTTACTTTTATCACCAACATTGCTTTCTTCTATTGATATTCTTTGTTAAAAGCTAAATCTAGGATCATAGGCTAATTTCTAAGCCCTTGAAAGTCGCCTCTTATCTCACTGCATTTTGACAGTTTTTCCACAGTTCGACACTGCTAGTTCATGTGTGTCATATACATAACATTTTGCTTACTCCTGTGGAGTTATTTATGAGTCAGCACTGATGCAAGTCTGTCGAAAGAACTAAAATAAGGGGGGCAGTCAGCAGAGGCTTAGAAACAAGGTAATCACAGAGATAAAAAGTGTATTAATATAAGTGTTGCAAAACTGGGGAAAGGGTAATAAAGGGATTATCTATATTTTTAAACAATAAACATTTGGAATAGACTGTCCCTTTAACATCGTTTCCTCACTCCTGACGATAACAAAAAAATATGTGGGGCAAACTTAATGGTTGAGGATGAGATGCTTTTGTTAGTTTACCTGCTTTGGGCCAGATTACAAGTGGAACAGTAATTAACACTCCTGCTCCAGCGTTAATTGTAGATGTAAGCTTATGAGTTGAACGTAAACAGTTTTTACTTGCACGCTAACTCGACAAGCTCAAAAAGCCAAACTTAGAATATCGCATGCACGATCACGTATTCCCCCATAGAAGTCAATGTAGAGAAATAATCTGGGGGAATAAACACCTTACTTTTGCGCACACCTGATCACATATTCTCATGTGCACTAACCCGACATAAAAATATCAATATTTCACATTCCAATGTTCTGCACATAACAGAATATGCTCTATTTATTCTTAAATATTTATATATATTATGATATATCTGAAGTTTGTTTTGTACAATATATATCTATATAATTAATATACAGTATCTCACAAAAGTGAGTACACCCCTCACATTTTTGTATATATTTTATTATATATTTTCATGTGACAACACGGAAGAAATGACACTTTGCTACAATGTAAAGTAGTGAGTGTACAGCCTGTATAACAGTGTAAATTTGCTGTCCCCTCAAAATAACTCAACACACAGCCATTACTGTCTAAACCGTTGGCAACAAAAGTGAGTACAAAAATGGGTATATATGTGTGCGCCAATATGTGTGAAACACAAATGGCAATAGATCTTTTTAATAATGGCTTCTATTTGATTGTCTATTTTGATTCAGTGGATTTTCTTTTTGTTAGTTTTATTTCTAAAGCAAACAGTCCATAAAGTGCTGATAATATGAGATTCACAATATAATATATGAATATATAAATGATTATATTTGTACTAAAAGTTTGAATAATCAATACATTTATTTAAAATTTAATTATTAATTCATAAAAAAATAATAAATAAAACATACACAAAAACATACACAAAAGCAATATAATAATAATAATATTAATTCTCCCTATTGGTACCAGTCTAATAGCTAAATTAATGATAATGTTTCTGGTTAAAATACAGATAAATAGTTAGACAATCTAAATATAAATAGTTGAACAATCTAAAGGATTATCTAAAAATTATTTATCTAAAAGAAACCTTGGAGAAGGTAACTTTAAATACTTATCCTGAGTAAAAGTTCAGCAGTTAATATGCTTACAGTCTGGCTTAAGCATATATTTGGATATCCTTTTTGTTTATTTAAAGTGGTCCTCTCTTGTTTAAAGTCTGAGTAAGCAGTGTAAACAGTAAGCCGGCATATGAAGAAAAAAGAGAGAGTTATTACTCAGAACTCTAATATCCGTATGGAAGATTCTCAGCACAAATAACCTCTTGGTCTATTCATTCGTGAGTCGTACCTTTATTCAAAAAGCAGTTTCAAAGCCGAAAAAAAGTACCTCGTTAGAAACCGCTGCCAATGCTCGTCAGTTTAGGGGTAGCGCCAAACACAGAGTCCCGTGTCAATCCTTAGACACGCCCACAACAATATCCCACTACTAGTTGGAAGCTGACTCAGCTGAGTCACAGCACGTAACGTTAAGAACGCCCAACCTCTTCCTTCAGACAAATCATGACTCGGCTGAACGTAGATTGATTTCCGGGAAACTTTGACATCATCACCATCATGATTGTTCAACTATTTATCATCATCATCATCACCTTTAGATTGTTCAACTATTTATATTTAAATTGTCTAACTATTTATATGTATTTTAACCAGAAACATTATCATTAATTTAGCTATTAGATTGGTACCAATAGGGAGAATTAATATTATTATTATATTGCTTTTGTGTATGTTTTTGTGTATGTTTTATTTATTATTTTTTTCTGAATTAATAATTAAATTTTAAATAAATTTATTGATTATTCAAACTTTTAGTACAAATATAATCATTTATATATTCATATATTATATTGTGAATCTCATATTATCAGCACTTTATGGACTGTTTGCTTTAGAAATAAAACTAACAAAAAGAAAATCAACTGAATCAAAATAGACAATCAAATAGAAGCCATTATTAAAAAGATCTATTGCCATTTGTGTTTCACACATATTGGCACACACATATATACCCATTTGTGTACCTTCTGATCACTTTCAGGCTTATGATTGCCTGTTTTTTATGTGTAGCTCAGATCCTATCTAGCGCATTGTTTTCTCTCACATAATTCCCTTTAACAAAAGTGAGTACACCCCTAAGTGGAAATGTCCAAATTGGGCCCAAAGTGTCAATATTTTGTCGGGCCACCATTATTTTCCAGCACTGCCTTAACCCTCTTGGGCATGGAGTTCACCAGAGCTTCACAGGTTGCCACTGGAGTCCTTTTCCACTCCTCCATGACGACATTACAGAGCTGGTGGATGTTAGAGACCTTACGCTCCCCCACCTTCCATTTGAGGATGCCCCACAGATGCTCAATAGGGTTTAGGCTCGAGACATGCTTGGCCAGTCCATCACCTTTACCCTCAGCTTCTTTAGCAAGGCAGTGGTTATCTTGGAGGTGTTTTTGAGGTTGTTATCATGTTCGAATACTGCCCTGTGGCCCAGTCTCGAAAGGGGGGGGGGGGATCATGTGCTGCTTTAGTATGTCACAGTACATGTTGGCATTCATGGTTCCCTCAATGAACAATAGCTCCCCAGTGCCGGCAGCACTCATGCAGGCCCAGCACTCATGCAGGCCCAGACACACCATGCTTGACTGTAGGCAAGACACACTTGTCTTTGTACTCCTCACCTGGTTGCCGCCACACAAGCTTGACACCATCTGAACCAAATAAGTTTATCTTGGTCTCATCGGACCACAGGACATGGTTCCAGTAATCCATGTCCTTAGTCTGCTTGTCTTCAGCAAACTGTTTGCTGGCTTTCTTGTGCATCATCTTTAGAAGAGGCTTTCTTCTGGGACGACAGCCATGCAGACCAATTTAATGCAGTGTCCGAGCACTGACAGGTTGACCCCCCACCCCTTCAACCTCTGCAGCAATGCTGGCAGCACTCATATGTATATTTCCCAAAGACAACCTCTGGATATGACACTGAGCACAAGCACTCAACTTCTTTGGTCAACCATGGTGAGGCCTGTTCTGAGTGGAACCTATCCTGTGAAACCGCTGTGCTGTCTTGCCCACCGTGCTGCAGCACAGTTTCAGGGTCTTGGCAATCTTCTTATAGCCTAGGCAATCTTTATGTAGAGCAACAATTCTTTTTTTCAGATCTTCAGAGAGTTCTTTGCCATGAGGTGCAATGTTGAACTTCCAGTGACCAGTATGAGAGAGTGTGAAAGCGATAACACCAAATTGAACACACCTGATCCACATTCACACCTGAGACCTTGTAACACTAACGAGTCACATGACACCGGGGAGGGAAAATGGCTAATTGGGCCCAATATGGACATTTCCACTTAGGGGTGTACTCATTTCTCTTGTAAGGTGTATCCAGTCCACGGATTCATCCATTACTTGTGGGATATTCTCCTTCCCAACAGGAAGCTGCAAGAGGATCACCCACAGCAGAGCTGTCTATATAGCTCCTCCCCTAACTGCCACCCCCCAGTCATTCTCTTGCAGCTCTCGACAAGGGAAGTAGCTAGAGAGATGTGTTGCACTAATGTAGTTTATCTTCAATCAAAAGTTTGTTATTTTCAAATGGTACCGGAGTTGTACTATTTTAACTTCAGGCAGAAAGTTGAAGAAGAGTCTGCCTGTGGTCTTTGATGATCTTAGCAGGTTTTAACTAAGATCCATTGCTGTTCTCACACATAACTGAAGAGATGAGGTAACTTCAGCTAGGGGAATAGCGTGCAGGGTCTCCTGCTTTGAGGTATGTGCAGTTTTAAATTTTTGTAGAGAAATGAATATGCTAGAAAATGCTGACAATACCAGATTTATTTAAGGTAAGCCTGATTACAGTGATTTAATAACGACTGGTATCATGCTTGCTGTAAAGGGTAATATTTTTATTATTTACTCACTATTATTTACTTACTGAATAGATATAACGTTTGCTTGAAAGGTGTATGAACGTTTATTACATATTGGTGATAAAACTTATTCTGGGGCCCAGTTTTTTCCACATGGCTGACTAGATTTTACCTAGGGATAGTTTTTTAAGGCCCTCTCACTGTGAGTATAGGCTGGGAGGGGCCTATTTTCGGCCTAAATTGTGCATTAGTTTTTGCAGTTTGAGACATCCAGCCTCCCTGAAGGAGTCCCCTGAACATTTAGGACCTCTCTAAAGGGTTTTTGTGCCTTCCAAAGTCGTTGTATGGGCAGGTAGGACCACAGTAGAGCTGTGGCAGTTTGATGTGACTGTTTAAAAACGTTTATATAGTTTTTTTGATCCGGTTTTGAAACTAAGGGGTTAATCATCCATTTGCAAGTGGGTGCAATGCTCTTTTAGCCTATTATACACACTGTAAACATTTCGGAAGATTTACTGCTTTTTTCACTGTTTTGCAGTTTCTGTGATTGTTTTTTTCTCTTAAAGGCACAGTACCATTTTTATTTTTTGCTTGTTCACTGTTATTAAAGTGTTTTCCAAGCTTGCTGGTCTCATTACTAGTCTGTTTAAACATGTCTGACATAGAGGAAACTCGTTGTTCATTATGTTTAGAAGCCATTGTGGAACCCCCTCTTAGAATGTGTACCAAATGCACTGATTTTACTATAGACCATATTCTGGCTTTAAAAAATTTATCACCAGAAGAAATTGACAAGGAGGAAGTTATGCCGTCTAACTCTCCCCACGTGTCAGATCCTATAAATCCCGCTCAGGGGACGCCTAGTACATCTAGCGCGCCCATTGCGTATACCTTGCAAGACATGGCGGCAGTTATGAATCATACCCTTACATAATAGGCTTAGACTACGGCGTGAAGCCAAAACGCATCAGCCGGTTCTGCTGACACACCGATTGTTTGGCATAATTGTATGGTGTTTTAACTTTATGAAGATATTTCTACAATAAACAGATGTTTTATTCACTCCTCAAATATTTAGCTTTTTGAAAAAACATAACACTACCCAAGATTTTCAGCATAGACCATTTGCAAGCAGTCACCACTGGAGCCTTTAACTCCAGTTAACTTTACCATTTACTTTTATCACCAACATTGCTTTCTTCTATTGATATTCTTTGTTAAAAGCTAAATCTAGGATCATAGGCTAATTTCTAAGCCCTTGAAAGTCGCCTCTTATCTCACTGCATTTTGACAGTTTTTCCACAGTTCGACACTGCTAGTTCATGTGTGTCATATACATAACATTTTGCTCACTCCTGTGGAGTTATTTATGAGTCAGCACTGATGCAAGTCTGTCGAAAGAACTAAAATAAGGGGGGCAGTCAGCAGAGGCTTAGAAACAAGGTAATCACAGAGATAAAAAGTGTATTAATATAAGTGTTGCAAAACTGGGGAAAGGGTAATAAAGGGATTATCTATATTTTTAAACAATAAACATTTGGAGTAGACTGTCCCTTTAACATCGTTTCCTCACTCCTGACGATAACAAAAAAATATGTGGGGCAAACTTAATTGTTGAGGATGAGATGCTTTTGTTAGTTTACCTGCTTTGGGCCAGATTACAAGTGGAACAGTAATTAACACTCCTGCTCCAGCGTTAATTGTAGATGTAAGCTTATGAGTTGAACGTAAACAGTTTTTACTTGCACGCTAACTCGACAAGCTCAAAAAGCCAAACTTAGAATATCGCATGCACGATCACGTATTCCCCCATAGAAGTCAATGTAGAGAAATAATCTGGGGGAATAAACACCTTACTTTTGCGCACACCTGATCACATATTCTCATGTGCACTAACCCGACATAAAAATATCAATATTTCACATTCCAATGTTCTGCACATAACAGAATATGCTCTATTTATTCTTAAATATTTATATATATTATGATATATCTGAAGTTTGTTTTGTACAATATATATCTATATAATTAATATACAGTATCTCACAAAAGTGAGTACACCCCTCACATTTTTGTATATATTTTATTATATATTTTCATGTGACAACACGGAAGAAATGACACTTTGCTACAATGTAAAGTAGTGAGTGTACAGCCTGTATAACAGTGTAAATTTGCTGTCCCCTCAAAATAACTCAACACACAGCCATTACTGTCTAAACCGTTGGCAACAAAAGTGAGTACAAAAATGGGTATATATGTGTGCGCCAATATGTGTGAAACACAAATGGCAATAGATCTTTTTAATAATGGCTTCTATTTGATTGTCTATTTTGATTCAGTGGATTTTCTTTTTGTTAGTTTTATTTCTAAAGCAAACAGTCCATAAAGTGCTGATAATATGAGATTCACAATATAATATATGAATATATAAATGATTATATTTGTACTAAAAGTTTGAATAATCAATACATTTATTTAAAATTTAATTATTAATTCATAAAAAAATAATAAATAAAACATACACAAAAACATACACAAAAGCAATATAATAATAATAATATTAATTCTCCCTATTGGTACCAGTCTAATAGCTAAATTAATGATAATGTTTCTGGTTAAAATACAGATAAATAGTTAGACAATCTAAATATAAATAGTTGAACAATCTAAAGGATTATCTAAAAATTATTTATCTAAAAGAAACCTTGGAGAAGGTAACTTTAAATACTTATCCTGAGTAAAAGTTCAGCAGTTAATATGCTTACAGTCTGGCTTAAGCATATATTTGGATATCCTTTTTGTTTATTTAAAGTGGTCCTCTCTTGTTTAAAGTCTGAGTAAGCAGTGTAAACAGTAAGCCGGCATATGAAGAAAAAAGAGAGAGTTATTACTCAGAACTCTAATATCCGTATGGAAGATTCTCAGCACAAATAACCTCTTGGTCTATTCATTCGTGAGTCGTACCTTTATTCAAAAAGCAGTTTCAAAGCCGAAAAAAAGTACCTCGTTAGAAACCGCTGCCAATGCTCGTCAGTTTAGGGGTAGCGCCAAACACAGAGTCCCAGTGTCAATCCTTAGACACGCCCACAACAATATCCCACTACTAGTTGGAAGCTGACTCAGCTGAGTCACAGCACGTAACGTTAAGAACGCCCAACCTCTTCCTTCAGACAAATCATGACTCGCTGAACGTAGATTGATTTCCGGGAAACTTTGACATCATCACCATCATGATTGTTCAACTATTTATCATCATCATCATCACCTTTAGATTGTTCAACTATTTATATTTAAATTGTCTAACTATTTATATGTATTTTAACCAGAAACATTATCATTAATTTAGCTATTAGATTGGTACCAATAGGGAGAATTAATATTATTATTATATTGCTTTTGTGTATGTTTTTGTGTATGTTTTATTTATTATTTTTTTCTGAATTAATAATTAAATTTTAAATAAATTTATTGATTATTCAAACTTTTAGTACAAATATAATCATTTATATATTCATATATTATATTGTGAATCTCATATTATCAGCACTTTATGGACTGTTTGCTTTAGAAATAAAACTAACAAAAAGAAAATCAACTGAATCAAAATAGACAATCAAATAGAAGCCATTATTAAAAAGATCTATTGCCATTTGTGTTTCACACATATTGGCACACACATATATACCCATTTGTGTACCTTCTGATCACTTTCAGGCTTATGATTGCCTGTTTTTTATGTGTAGCTCAGATCCTATCTAGCGCATTGTTTTCTCTCACATAATTCCCTTTAACAAAAGTGAGTACACCCCTAAGTGGAAATGTCCAAATTGGGCCCAAAGTGTCAATATTTTGTCGGGCCACCATTATTTTCCAGCACTGCCTTAACCCTCTTGGGCATGGAGTTCACCAGAGCTTCACAGGTTGCCACTGGAGTCCTTTTCCACTCCTCCATGACGACATTACAGAGCTGGTGGATGTTAGAGACCTTACGCTCCCCCACCTTCCATTTGAGGATGCCCCACAGATGCTCAATAGGGTTTAGGCTCGAGACATGCTTGGCCAGTCCATCACCTTTACCCTCAGCTTCTTTAGCAAGGCAGTGGTTATCTTGGAGGTGTTTTTGAGGTTGTTATCATGTTCGAATACTGCCCTGTGGCCCAGTCTCGAAAGGGGGGGGGGGATCATGTGCTGCTTTAGTATGTCACAGTACATGTTGGCATTCATGGTTCCCTCAATGAACAATAGCTCCCCAGTGCCGGCAGCACTCATGCAGGCCCAGCACTCATGCAGGCCCAGACACACCATGCTTGACTGTAGGCAAGACACACTTGTCTTTGTACTCCTCACCTGGTTGCCGCCACACAAGCTTGACACCATCTGAACCAAATAAGTTTATCTTGGTCTCATCGGACCACAGGACATGGTTCCAGTAATCCATGTCCTTAGTCTGCTTGTCTTCAGCAAACTGTTTGCTGGCTTTCTTGTGCATCATCTTTAGAAGAGGCTTTCTTCTGGGACGACAGCCATGCAGACCAATTTAATGCAGTGTCCGAGCACTGACAGGTTGACCCCCCACCCCTTCAACCTCTGCAGCAATGCTGGCAGCACTCATATGTATATTTCCCAAAGACAACCTCTGGATATGACACTGAGCACAAGCACTCAACTTCTTTGGTCAACCATGGTGAGGCCTGTTCTGAGTGGAACCTATCCTGTGAAACCGCTGTGCTGTCTTGCCCACCGTGCTGCAGCACAGTTTCAGGGTCTTGGCAATCTTCTTATAGCCTAGGCAATCTTTATGTAGAGCAACAATTCTTTTTTTCAGATCTTCAGAGAGTTCTTTGCCATGAGGTGCAATGTTGAACTTCCAGTGACCAGTATGAGAGAGTGTGAAAGCGATAACACCAAATTGAACACACCTGATCCACATTCACACCTGAGACCTTGTAACACTAACGAGTCACATGACACCGGGGAGGGAAAATGGCTAATTGGGCCCAATATGGACATTTCCACTTAGGGGTGTACTCATTTCTCTTGTAAGGTGTATCCAGTCCACGGATTCATCCATTACTTGTGGGATATTCTCCTTCCCAACAGGAAGCTGCAAGAGGATCACCCACAGCAGAGCTGTCTATATAGCTCCTCCCCTAACTGCCACCCCCCAGTCATTCTCTTGCAGCTCTCGACAAGGGAAGTAGCTAGAGAGATGTGTTGCACTAATGTAGTTTATCTTCAATCAAAAGTTTGTTATTTTCAAATGGTACCGGAGTTGTACTATTTTAACTTCAGGCAGAAAGTTGAAGAAGAGTCTGCCTGTGGTCTTTGATGATCTTAGCAGGTTTTAACTAAGATCCATTGCTGTTCTCACACATAACTGAAGAGATGAGGTAACTTCAGCTAGGGGAATAGCGTGCAGGGTCTCCTGCTTTGAGGTATGTGCAGTTTTAAATTTTTGTAGAGAAATGAATATGCTAGAAAATGCTGACAATACCAGATTTATTTAAGGTAAGCCTGATTACAGTGATTTAATAACGACTGGTATCATGCTTGCTGTAAAGGGTAATATTTTTATTATTTACTCACTATTATTTACTTACTGAATAGATATAACGTTTGCTTGAAAGGTGTATGAACGTTTATTACATATTGGTGATAAAACTTATTCTGGGGCCCAGTTTTTTCCACATGGCTGACTAGATTTTACCTAGGGATAGTTTTTTAAGGCCCTCTCACTGTGAGTATAGGCTGGGAGGGGCCTATTTTCGGCCTAAATTGTGCATTAGTTTTTGCAGTTTGAGACATCCAGCCTCCCTGAAGGAGTCCCCTGAACATTTAGGACCTCTCTAAAGGGTTTTTGTGCCTTCCAAAGTCGTTGTATGGGCAGGTAGGACCACAGTAGAGCTGTGGCAGTTTGATGTGACTGTTTAAAAACGTTTATATAGTTTTTTTGATCCGGTTTTGAAACTAAGGGGTTAATCATCCATTTGCAAGTGGGTGCAATGCTCTTTTAGCCTATTATACACACTGTAAACATTTCGGAAGATTTACTGCTTTTTTCACTGTTTTGCAGTTTCTGTGATTGTTTTTTTCTCTTAAAGGCACAGTACCATTTTTATTTTTTGCTTGTTCACTGTTATTAAAGTGTTTTCCAAGCTTGCTGGTCTCATTACTAGTCTGTTTAAACATGTCTGACATAGAGGAAACTCGTTGTTCATTATGTTTAGAAGCCATTGTGGAACCCCCTCTTAGAATGTGTACCAAATGCACTGATTTTACTATAGACCATATTCTGGCTTTAAAAAATTTATCACCAGAAGAAATTGACAAGGAGGAAGTTATGCCGTCTAACTCTCCCCACGTGTCAGATCCTATAAATCCCGCTCAGGGGACGCCTAGTACATCTAGCGCGCCCATTGCGTATACCTTGCAAGACATGGCGGCAGTTATGAATCATACCCTTACAGAGGTATTATCTAAACTGCCAGGATTGCAAGGAAAGCGAGACAGCTCTGGGACTAGAATAAATACAGAGCTCTCTGACGCTTTAGTAGCTATGTCTGATACACCCTCACATTATACTGAAGCTGAAGCAGGGGAGCTTCAATCTGTGGGTGAATTTTCTGTTTCAGGGAAGATACTTCAATCTGATTCTGATATGTCTACATTTAAATTTAAGCTTGAATACCTCCGCGTATTGCTCAGGAAGGTTTTAGCAACTCTGGACGACTGTGACACTATTGTAGTCCCAGAGAAATTATGTAGATTGGATAAATACTATGCAGTACCTACTTACACTGATGTTTTTCCAATCCCTAAAAGGTTTTCTGAAATTATTACTAAGGAATTGGATAGACCAGGTGTACCGTTCTCTCCCCCTCCTGTTTTTAAAAAGATGTTTTCTATAGACGCTGCTACATGGGACTTATGGCAGACGGTCCCTAAGGTGGAGGGAGCAGTTTCTACTCTAGCTAAGCATACCACTATCCCTGTCGAGGACAGTTGTGCTTTTCTAGATCCAATGGATAAAAAATTAGAGGGTTACCTTAAGAAAATTTTTATTCAACAAGATTTTTATTCTCCAGCCTCTTGCATGCATTGCCCCAGTCACTGCTGCTGCGGCTTTCTGGTTTGAGTCCCTAGAGGAGGCTCTACAGGTTGAAACCCCATTGGAAGATATTATTGACAAGCTTAGGGCCCTTAAGCTAGCCAATTCATTTGTTTCTGATGCCGTTGTTCATTTAACCAAGCTAACAACTAAAAATTCAGGTTTTGCTATTCAGGCGCGCAGGGCGCTATGGCTTAAATCCTGGTCAGCTGACGTGACTTCAAAGTCTAAACTTGAGGAAAAGGTCACACCCTTCCTCAAGACAGGTCCAACAAATTAAGGACCAAACAGTCTAGTTTTTGGCCCTTTCGAAACTTCAAGAGTGGCGCAGCTTCAACTTCCTCTAACACAAAACAAGAGGGAACTTTTGCCCAGTCTAAGCCGCTCTGGAGACCTAACCAGGCTTGGAACAAGGGGAAACAGGCCAAAAAGCCTGCTGCTGCCTCTAAGACAGCATGAAGGAGCAGCCCCCGATCCAGAAATGGATCTAGTAGGGGGCAGACTCTCTCTCTTCGCCCAGGCTTGGGCAAGAGATGTCCAGGATCCCTGGGCATTGGAAATTGTGTCCAAGGGTTATCTTCTGGAATTCAAAACCTCTCCCCCAAAAGGGAGATTTCATCTCTCACTTTTATCTGCAAACCAGATAAAAAGAGAGGCATTCTTACATTGTGTTCAAGACCTTCTAATTATGGGAGTGATCCACCCAGTTCCGCAGGAGGAACAGGGTCAGGGCTTCTATTCAAATCTGTTTGTAGTTCCCAAGAAAGAGGGAACATTCAGACCAATCTTAGATCTCAAGATCTTAAACAAATTTCTTAGAGATCCATCCTTCAAGATGGAGACTATTCGAACCATCCTTCCTATGATCCAGGTGAGGTCCCATGGGTGGAAGGTGAATGAAGAAAAGAGCTCTCTATCACCTCTAACAAAAGTTTAATTCCTAGGGACTCTGATAGATTCGGTAGAAATGAAGATTTACCTAATGAAGGCCTAACTTCTAGACTCTTGCCGTGTTCTTTATTCCACTTCTCGTCCTGCAGTGGCTCAGTGTATGGAAGTAATCGGTTTAATGGTAGCGGCAATGGACATAGTACCGTTTGCCCGTCTACATCTCAGACCGCTGCAACTTTGCATGCTCAGTCTGTGGAATGGGGATTACACAGATTTGTCCCCTCTACTAAATCTGGATCAAGAAACCAGGGATTCTCTTCTCTGGTGGCTATCTCAGGTCCATCTGTCCAAGGGGATGAGCTTCCGCAGGCCAGATTGGACTTTAGTAATGACAGATGCCAGCCTTCTGGGCTGGGGTGCAGTCTGGAACTCCCTGAAGGCTCAGGCCTCGTGGATTCAGGAGGAGGCTCTCCTTCCAATAAACATTCTGGAATTAAGACCGATATTCAATGCTCTTCAGGCTTGGCCTCAGCTAGCTGCGGTCAGGTTCATCAGATTTCAGTCGGACAACATCACGACTGTAGCCTATATCAACCATCGGGGGGAACAAGGAGCCCCCTGGCAATGTTGGAGGTTTCAAAGATAATTCTATGGGCAGAGGTTCATTCTTGCCATCTCTCAGCTATCCATATCCCAGGAGTAGAGAACTGGGAGGCGGATTTTCTAAGTCGGCAGACTTTTCATCCGGGGGAGTGGGAGCTCCATCCGGAGGTATTTGGCCAGCTGATTCAACTATGGGGCAAACCAGAACTGGATCTCATGGCGTCTCGTCAGAACACCAAACTTCCTTGTTACGGGTCCAGGTCAAGGGATCCCCAGGCAGTGCTGATAGATGCTCTAGCAGCACCCTGGTCCTTCAGCCTGGCTTATGTGTTTCCACCGTTTCCTTTGCTCCCTCGGCTGATTGCCAAGATCAAACAGGAGAGAGCTTCTGTGATTTTGATAGCTCCTGCGTGGCCACTACTTCTACTTCAAGGTCCCTTCAAACATCCAAATCTAATTTCTCTGCGTCTGACTGCTTGGAGATTGAATGCTTGATTTTATCAAAGCGTGGTTTTTCCGAGTCGGTCATTGATACCTTAATTCAGGCTTGAAAGCCTGTCACCAGGAAAATCTATCATAAGATATGGTGTAAATATCTTCATTGGTGTGAATCCAAGGGTTACTCATGGAGTAAAGTCAGGATTCCCAGGATATTGTCTTTTCTCCAAGAAGGATTGGAGAAAGGATTGTCAGCTAGTTCCTTAAAGGGACAGATTTCTGCTCTGTCTATTCTTTTGCAAAAGCGTCTGGCGGAAGTTCCAGACGTTCAGGCGTTTTGTCAGGCTTTAGTTAGAATCAAGCCTGTGTTTAAACCTGTTGCTCCGCCATGGAGTTTAAATTTAGTTCTTAAAGTTCTTCAAGGGGTTCCGTTTGAACCTCTGCATTCCATAGATATCAAGCTTTTATCTTGGAAAGTTCTGTTCTTGGTAGCTATCTCTTCGGCTCGAAGAGTTTCAGAGTTATCTGCCTTACAGTGTGATTCCCCTTATCTGATCTTCCATGCAGATAAGGTAGTGTTGCGTACCAAACCTGGGTTTCTTCCTAAGGTGGTATCTAATAAGAATATCAATCAGGAGATTGTTGTTCCGTCATTGTGTCCTAATCCTTCTTCAAAGAAGGAACGTCTGTTACACAATCTTGACGTGGTTCGTGCTTTAAAGTTTTATTTACAAGCTACTAAAGATTTTCGTCAAACATCTGCATTGTTTGTTGTCTACTCTGGACAGAGGAAAGGCCAAAAGGCTTCTGCAACTTCTCTTTCCTTTTGGTTAAGAAGTATAATCCGCTTAGCTTATGAGACTGCTGGCCAGCAGCCTCCTGTAAGAATTACAGCTCATTCCACTAGAGCAGTGGCTTCCACATGGGCTTTTTAAAATGAGGCTTCTGTTGAACAGATTTGTAAGGCGGCGACTTGGTCTTTGCTTCATACTTTTTCTAAATTCTACAAATTTGATACTTTTGCTTCTTCAGAGGCTATTTTTGGGAGAAAGGTCTTACAGGCAGTGGTGCCTTCCGTTTAAGTTCCTGCCTTGTCCCTCCCTTCATCCGTGTCCTATAGCTTTGGTATTGGTATCCCACAAGTAATGGATGAATCCGTGGACTGGATACACCTTACAAGAGAAAACAAAATTTATGCTTACCTGATAAATTTATTTCTCTTGTGGTGTATCCAGTCCATGGCCCGCCCTGTCATTTTAAGGCAGGTGTTTTTTAAATTTTTAAACTACAGTCACCACTGCACCCTATAGTTTCTCCTTTCTCTTGCTTGTCTTCGGTCGAATGACTGGGGGGTGGCAGTTAGGGGAGGAGCTATATAGACAGCTCTGCTGTGGGTGATCCTCTTGCAGCTTCCTGTTGGGAAGGAGAATATCCCACAAGTAATGGATGAATCCGTAGACTGGATACACCACAAGAGAAATAAATTCATCAGGTAAGCATAAATTTTGTTTTTTGTTGCCAACGGTTTAAACATTAATGGCTTTGTGTTGTTTTATTTTGAAGGGACAGCAAATTTACACTGGTATACAGGATGTACACTCACTACTTTACATTATAGCAAAGTGTAATTTCTTCAGTGTTGTCACATGAAAAGATATAATAAAATATTTACAAAAATGCGAGGGGTGTACTCACTTTTGTGATATACTTTGTGTGTGTGTATATATATATATATATATGCTGTATATATAAATAATTATGTAAGGGTATCTGTGAGTGTCAGTAGATAATATATATATATATATATATATATATATATATAAAATTGCAGAGGTGAACGGCACTCACGAGTATGTCAGCTACCTGGTGCTCTCACTAGGGAAACTGTGGTAAACAATTTTGCCAATAAACCGGAGTGCTTTTGAAAAAACCTGTGTGCCTGCTTCATTTGGATCCTGGCTGCAACACGGAGTCCGTCCGTGGGATCCATACCTGCTTTACTATATATATATATATATATATATATATATATATATATATATATATATATATATATATATATATATATATATATATATATATATACAGGGAGTGCAGAATTATTAGGCAAGTTGTATTTTTGAGGATTAATTTTATTATTGAACAACAACCATGTTCTCAATTAACCCAAAAAACTCATTAATATCAAAGCTGAATAGTTTTGGAAGTAGTTTTTAGTTTGTTTTTAGTTATAGCTATTTTAGGGGGATATCTGTGTGTGCAGGTGACTATTACTGTGCATAATTATTAGGCAACTTAACAAAAAACAAATATATACCCATTTCAATTATTTATTTTTACCAGTGAAACCAATATAACATCTCAACATTCACAAATATACACATTTCTGACATTCAAAAACAAAACAAAAACAAATCAGTGACCAATATAGCCACCTTTCTTTGCAAGGACACTCAAAAGCCTGCCATCCATGGATTCTGTCAGTGTTTTGATATGTGCACCATCAACATTGCGTGCAGCAGCAACCACAGCCTCCCAGACACTGTTCAGAGAGGTGTACTGTTTTCCCTCCTTGTAAATCTCACATTTGATGATGGACCACAGGTTCTCAATGAGGTTCAGATCAGGTGAACAAGGAGGCCATGTCATTAGATTTTCTTCTTTTATACCCTTTCTTGCCAGCCACGCTGTGGAGTACTTGGACGCGTGTGATGGAGCATTGTCCTGCATGAAAATCATGTTTTTCTTGAAGGATGCAGACTTCTTCCTGTACCACTGCTTGAAGAAGGTGTCTTCCAGAAACTGGCAGTAGGACTGGGAGTTGAGCTTGACTCCATCCTCAACCCGAAAAGGCCCCACAAGCTCATCTTTGATGATACCAGCCCAAACCAGTACTCCACCTCCACCTTGCTGGCATCTGAGTCGGACTGGAGCTCTCTGCCCTTTACCAATCCAGCCACGGGCCCATCCATCTGGCCCATCAAGACTCACTCTCATTTCATCAGTCCATAAAACCTTAGAAAAATCAGTCTTGAGATATTTCTTGGCCCAGTCTTGACGTTTCAGCTTGTGTGTCTTGTTCAGTGGTGGTCGTCTTTCAGCCTTTCTTACCTTGGCCATGTCTCTGAGTATTGCACACCTTGTGCTTTTGGGCACTCCAGTGATGTTGCAGCTCTGAAATATGGCCAAACTGGTGGCAAGTGGCATCTTGGCAGCTGCACGCTTGACTTTTCTCAGTTCATGGGCAGTTATTTTGCGCCTTGGTTTTTCCACACGCTTCTTGCGACCCTGTTGACTATTTTGAATGAAACGCTTGATTGTTCGATGATCACCCTTCAGAAGCTTTGCAATTTTAAGAGTGCTGCATCCCTCTGCAAGATATCTCACTATTTTTGACTTTTCTGAGCCTGTCAAGTCCTTCTTTTGACCCATTTTCCCAAAGGAAAGGAAGTTGCCTAATAATTATGCACACCTGATATAGGGTGTTGATGTCATTAGACCACACCCCTTCTCATTACAGAGATGCACATCACCTAATATGCTTAATTGGTAGTAGGCTTTCGAGCCTATACAGCTTGGAGTAAGACAACATGCATAAAGAGGATGATGTGGTCAAAATACTCATTGCCTAATAATTCTGCACTCCCTGTATATATATATATATAACTTTCAGCAAAGCATAACAAGAGAAGGAAGCAAATTAAATAATATAAGTAAATTGGAAAGTTGTTTTAAATTGTATGCTCTCTGTCTGAATAACAAAAGAAAAATTTTGGGTTTCATGTCCCTTTAATACCATTGCTGGATACATTCTGTGTATTGCAAGTCTGAGGTCAGAAATTGGTTGCCTTGCTAATTACACATCAGAATTCAGCTCAGACCCCTCTCCCCACTCACTATGCAGATTACTCTTTGATGTATTTCTAAAAAAACTCAATTAAAACAATTGCCCTGATACTGACCTAGTTCAGGATGCCCCCTGGAGTGACAGAGACACAATTCTGCACTGGAGTCAGATATTCTAGCAGAATCCCAAGATATGGTAAGCTAACAGATACATGTGATAACAAGATGATTCAGTAGGTTTCCTTTGAAGTCACAATACACATCTTGCCTTGGAAAAAGATATTTGCAGACATGTGGAAATGCTGGGAATAAATCTTCATAATAATTTAAAAAACTCAGATCATATTGAAAACATCTATATGGATCAGCCAATAGGATGAAAGTTCAATCCTATTGGCTGATTGCGGCGTGAAATAAAAACAAAACCTAAAATAGCTACAATATAACTTAGTTATATTGTAGCTAGCTTAGGTTTTTTTTACAGGTAAATATGTATTTAGTTTTAAATAGAAATTATTTAGGTAATAATTGTAAGTTTTATTTAGCTTTATTTTAATTATATTTAAGTTAGGGGGTGTTAGGGTTAGACTTAGGGTTAGGTTTAGAGGTTAATATATTTATGTAGAGTTAGTGATGTGGGAGGTCAAAGGTTTAGGGGTTAATAATTTATTTAAAGGGACACTGAACCCAAATTTTTTCTTTTGTGATTCAAATAGAGCATGCAATTTTAAGTAACTTTCTAATTTACTCCTATTATGAATGTTTCTTCATTCTCTTGCTATCTTTATTTGAAAAAGAAGGCATCTAAGTTTTTTTTCTTGGTCCAGTACTCTGGGCAGCAGTTTTTGATTGGTGGATGAATGTATCCACCAATCAGCAAGGACAAGCTAGGTTGTTCACCAAAAATGGACCGGCATTTAAACTTACATTCTTGCATTTCAAATAAAGATACCAAGAGAATAAAGAACATTTGATAATAGGAGTAAATTAGAAAGTTGCTTAAAATTTCATGCTCTACCTGAATCAAAAAAAATTTGGGTTCAGTGTCCCTTTAAGTATATTTCGTTGTGGGGGGTTTGCGGTATAGTGGTTATTAGGTTTATTATAGCAGCGGTGTTGTCGGACGGCAGATTAGGGGTTAATAATCTTTAAATAGTGTTTGTGATGCGGGAGGGCGGCAGTTTAGGGGTTAATAGGTTTATTATAGTGGCGACGATGTCGGGGAGCAGCGGAATAGAGGTTCATAATTTTTTTTAGTGGCGGCGATGTCCAGAGCGGCAGTTAGGGGTTAATAAACTTTTTATAGAGTTTGCGATGCGGGAGGACCTCGGTTTAGGGGTTAAAGGACCAGTCAACACAGTAGATTTGCATAATCAACAAATGCAAGATAACAAGACAATGCCATAGCACTTAGTCTGAACTTCAAATGAGTAGTAGATTTTTTTTCTGACAATTTTAAAAGTTATGTCTTTTTCCACTCCCCCTGTACCATGTGACAGCCATCAGCCATTCACAAATGCATACACGTACCATGTGACAGCCATCAGCCATTCACAAATGCATACACACTTACTCTTGCACATGCTCAGTAGGAGCTGTTGACTCAAAAAGTTTAAATATAAAAAGACTGTGCACATTTAGTTAATGGAAGTAAATTGGAAAGTTGTTTAAAATGGCATGTTCTATCTGAATAATGAAAGTTTAATTTTGATTGAGTGTCCCTTTAATAGGTAGTTTATGGGTGTTAGTGTACTTTTTAACACTTTAGTTATGAGTTTTATGCTACAGCTTTGTAATTTAAAATTCATAACTACTGAGTTTAGATGGCGGTACAGATCTTATAGGGTATACGGCTCACTTTTTAGCCTCCCAGACAAACTCGTAATACCGGCGCTATGGAAGTCCCATTTAAAAAGTGCGGTACTGATGTTGAGTGATGACCAAAAAGGTGTGCGGTACACCTATACCTACAAGACTTGTAATAGCGGCGTTAGGGAAAAAGCAGCGTTATGAAGCATAACAATGCTTTTTCACTCATAATGCAAAACTTGTAATCTAGCTGTATGTTAGATAAATGACTGTGAATTTAAATTAATAACTGCATTGATATTAATAAATGCCTAACTTATATCAAAATAAATAACATTCTTTTGTTTTTCAGACATCTGATATACAAACAAGGTTCCAGATATGACTAGTAGATACTAATATATAAATGCCTAAATAATGTGTGCCCCGAATCATATCATATAGCGTATACACTAAATATTAAAATAATTTCCACAGATATGCAATATTTATATTAATATGGGATAAAAATCAAATATAACTATAGCTATATGAAATTACATTAGATTGCCACTCACAAGGTATGTATGTGATAAAAAAAGATGGAAATTGTAGACTTAGAAAATAGTTGGATCCATGCTGAAAGTATTGTAATCCTTTTAAATCCTTTCATAGAAAATGTGATTTTTAGATGCAGTTTCTTGAAATACCTCATATTTAGTCTTGAAATACTCAGATTAAATAATATTAAATGATCCCATACATATTGGACATATTGGACATATTTGTTTGCTGATGCAGGAAATAGTGAAGATATTAAATAGGCATTTGATAAAAAATATATAAGAATATATAAATGTAGCAGTATTGATAATGAAACTGTTTTTCTATGTCTGCTACCCCCAAATGGAATAAAACTGGTATTGCAGCCAAGGTATTTGGTTGTTCAGAGAAGCGTTTCCAAATAACCAATTAGAGACAAGCTTCAATTAAGGGCTTAAATCAATTTCTGTTTGGAATGATTAGAAGTAAAGGAGTGGCTTATCAGTTGATAAAACTGCCACACACTGAAGAAACAGGATCAGACTCACTTGACTGAGAGAAAAATACACAGATTTGGGGCTAGTATTTTCTCTGACATTTATTTTTGGAACCCTTTTTTTTGTGGATAAGAAAGAAACTTTTGTGATCTGTGCCCTGGCAAATTGTGGAATATTCCTTCACGTATGACCGACAGAATATTGGCAAAAGCTGAAACTCTCATAAATTGGTTATTTGTAAAGTATAAGCGTTTGTTAAGTATATTTAAATCAAGGTTTTCTAAAGCTATTGCTGTAGTTAAATTGTAGCTGTGATTTAAAAGGGTATTTTGTACTTTAAATGTACGTCCCATTGGCCCGTGTAGCTTAGAAATAATTATATTGATGCTAAGTTATTTTATTGATAGGAAAAATAATTTGTATTTTGGCATTTATAAGTCAGTCTTACTTATTTCTTACTTAGAAATTGCATGTAAATTGGTTATTGCGTTAATAATATACAATTTCTCTGACTGTTATAATTTCAGCATTATAAATTATAGGCTTATGTAGTGGCAGTAAATTAGAATTGGTGGCTAAGTATAGGCTTTTCTAGTATTCTCATTTGTGGTATTTTAATAAGCGATTCATTGTGAGTAAGGTTAATCTTTAGAGATATATTTTATGATTTGTTTTGTATAGAAAATTGTAACAGCGTGTATAATTGATTCATAATCTAGTTTTTACATAAATATAATTCAAGGTGTCTATAAAGATAACTAATCAAGAACAAAGGATTAAATATTATTTTTTTCTGAAGACACAATGAGTCCACGGATCATCAATTACTGTTGGGAATATCACTCCTGGCCAGCAGGAGGAGGCAAAGAGCACCACAGCCAAGCTGTTAAGTATCACTTCCGTTCCCACAATCCCCAGTCATTCTCTTTGCCTCTAGTGCAAGGAAGAGGTAAAGTAATTAGGTGTCTGATTAAGATTCTTCTATCAAGATTTTTTTTATTTTGGAAGCCTGAGCAGGCTTGCTCTGATCTTTCCTGACAAGCTGGGTTTAGCTGTACTCCACATCAGTCTCTTCAGTAGGGCTGTGGTAGCTTTCAAGCAGTTAGGAACTTGTGGGGCGCAATCACATATACGGCGCAGGTTTTGGCGCAAGAGTGGGAACCTGCGCCACCCGTAATTTCACCTTGCACATCGGGGTATTACATATACCCCGCCGGCAGTTCATAAAGTGCCGTAAGTTGGATAAACTAGCGATGTCCAGAAATTAGCGTAACTACAAATTTCTGGAGTCACTAGTGACTTACGGCACTTTAGAAACTGCCGGCGCCTAAGAAAACTAAATAAAATAACAAATCTCACGTAAAAGTCTAACCTGCCTCCCAAAAATAAGCCTGACACATAAAAACTCCTATATCCACAATCCCCCCTCTCACTACTAATAATAAATGTATTAACCCCTAGACCGACAACCCCCCACAATGCAATAAGCCTAATTATTAACCCCTAAACCGCCATAGCCCACACCGCAAGTAATAACTAAATTATTAATCCCTAAACTGCCATAGCCCACACCACAAGTAATAACTAAATTATTAACCCCTAAACCGCCATAGCCCACAACGCAATTAACCTATTCAAGTATTAACCCTTAAACCGCCATAGCCCACATAGCCTATTAAATGTATTAATCTCTAATCTGCGCCGCCAACGTCGCCGCCTAAACCTAAGTCTAACCCTAACACCCCCCTAACTTAAATATTATTTAAATAAATCTAAATAAATTTACTATTATTAACTAAATTATTCCTATTTAAAACTAAATACTTACCTATAAAATAAACCCTAAGATAGATACAATATAATTAATAATTACATTGTAGCTATTTTAGGATTTATTTTTATTTTACAGGCAACTTTGTATTTATTTTAACTAGGTACAATAGCTATTTAAATAGTTAATAACTATTTAATAGCTACCTAGTTAAAATAACTACACATTTACCTGTAAAATAAATCCTAACCTAAGTTACAATTACACTTAACACTACACTATCATTAAATTAATTAAATTAATTAACTACAATTACCTAAAATTAAATACAATTAAATAAAATAAACTATAGTACAAAAAAACAAACAAACACTAAATTACAGAAAAATATTTTTTACAAGAAATTTAAACTAATTACACCTAATCTAAGCCCCCTAATAAAATAAAAAAGCCCCCCAAAATAATAAAATTCCCTACCCTATACTAAATTACAAATAGCCCTTAAAAGGGCTTTTTGCGGGGCATTGCCCCAAAGTAATCAGCTCTTTTACCTGTAAAAAAAGAAATACAACCCCCCAACATTAAAACCCATCACACACACACACCCAACCTTACTCTAAACCCACCCAATACCCCCTTAAAAAAAACTAACACTAACCCCTTGAAGACCACCCTACCTTGAGCCATCTTCACCCAGCCGGGCAGAAGTCTTCATCCAATCCGGGCAGAAGAGGTCCTCTAGCCGGGCAGAAGTCTTCATCCAAGCGGCATCTTCTTCCATCTGACGAGGAGCAGCTCAATCTTGAAGACATCCGACGCGGAGCATCCTTCCTGGCCGACGGACTAACGACGAATGAAGGTTCCTTTAAATGACGTCATCCAAGATGGCGTCCCTTGAATTCCGATTGGCTGATAGAATTCTATCAGCCAATCGGAATTAAGGTAGGAAAAATCCTATTGGCCGATGCAATCAGCCAATAGGATTGAAGTTCAATCCGATTGGCTGATCCAATCAGCCAATAGGATTGACCTCGCATTCTATTGGCTGATTGGAACAGCCAATAGAATGCGAGCTCAATCCTATTGGCTGATTGGATCAGCCAATAGGATTGAACTTCAATCCTATTGGCTGATTGCATCAGCCAATAGGATTTTTCCTACCTTAATTCCGATTGGCTCATAGAATTCTATCAGCCAATCGGAATTCAAGGGACACCATCTTGGATAACGTCATTTAAAGGAACCTTCATTCGACGCTAGTCCGTCGGCTAGGAAGGATGCTCCGCATCGGATGTCTTCAAGATGGAGCCGCTCCTCGTCGGATGGATGAAGATAGAAGATGCCGCTTGGATGAAGACTTCTGCCCGGCTGGAGGACCTCTTCTGCCCGGATCGGATGAAGACTTCTGCCCAGCTGGGTGAATACGGCTCAAGGTAGGGTGGTCTTCAAGGGGTTAGTGTTAGGTTTTTTTAAGGGGGATTGGATGGGTTTTAGAGTAAGGTTGGGTGTGTGGGTGGTGGGTTTTAATGTTGGGGGGAGTTGAATTTCTTTTTTTACAGGTATAAGAGCTGGCAATGCCCCGCAAAAAGCCCTTTTAAGGGCTATTTGTAATTTAGTATAGGGTAGGGAATTATATTATTTTTGGGGGCTTTTTTATTTTATTAGGGGGCTTAGATTAGGTGTAATTAGTTTAAACTTCTTGTAATTTTTTTCCCCCCTTTAATTTAGTGTTGTTGTTTTTTTTTGTACTATAGTTTATTTTATTTAATTGTATTTAATTTTAGGTAATTGTAGTTAATTAATTTAATTAATTTAATGATAGTGTAGTGTTAGGTGTAATTGTAACTTAGGTTAGGATTTATTTTACATGTAAATTTGTAGTTATTTTAACTAGGTAGCTATTAAATAATTATTAACTATTTAATAGCTATTGTACCTAGTTAAAGGGACAGTTTACTCAAAAAATGTCTCCCCTTTAATTTGTTCCTAATGATCCACTTTACCTGCTGGAGTGTATTAAATTGTTTATAAGTAGCTCATTTACCCTTATATTGGCATTTGAAATAGTTGATTTAGCATGTGATATCCCCACCTATTCTGAAAGTTTGTGGCCGCAGGTCCAAGCTATAGATAAGCTTTGTAAACACAGCCAGCAGAAGAAATTACACTCCCAGTGGGATATAGCAGAGATAAGGTAATAAAATGTTGATTTTTCCATTGTTCTCTCTAAGTACTGGTGATTGTTTTATGGACAGATATAAGACAAAGAAGCAGGTATATGTAGATAATGTGATAAAGTAATGAGATCTGATTATACCTACAAGCTCAACCCATTTTATTAGGTTGTGGCTTCAAAACACAAAATCAGAGCTTTAATAAACACAAATAAACCTTAAAAAGCTCATTTTCATACATTATTTACTCAGCAGTTGGTAAAGAAAGCAATTGTAAACACATTAAGGGAAACACTATTTTACAGTATACTGTCCCTTTAAAATAAATACAAAGTTGCCTGTAAAATAAAAATAAATCCTAAAATAGCTACAATGTAATTATTAATTATATTGCAGCTATCTTAGGGTTTATTTTATAGGTAAGTATTTAGTTTTAAATAGGAATAATTTAGTTAATAATAGTAAATTTATTTAGATTTATTTAAATAATATTTAAGTTTGGGGGGTGTTAGGGTTAGGGTTAGACTTAGGTTTAGGGGTTAATAACTTTATTATAGTGGCGGCGATGTTGGCAGCGGCAAATTAGGGGTTAATACATTTAATAGGCTATGTGGGCTATGGCAGTTTAGGGGTTAATAACTTTATTATAGTGTCGGCTATGTTGGCAGCGGCAGATTAGGGGTTAATACATTTAATAGGCTATGTGGGCTATGGCGGTTTAGGGGTTAATACTAGAATAGGTTTATTGCGGTGTGGGCTATGGCGGTTTAGTGGTTAATACTAGAATAGGTTTATTGCGGTGTGGGCTATGGCGGTTTAGAGGTTAATACTAGAATAGGTTTATTGCGGTGTGGGCTATGGCGGTTTAGGGGTTAATAGACTTTATTAGTTATTGCGGTGGGGGATTGAGGTTGACAGGTAGACATTGAGCATGCGTTAGGTGTTAGTTTATTTTTCAAGGCATTTTCGGGAGTTACGGTGGTCCCATACTCAGCGCAAGGCCTGCTATGGCTGCCTTTTATGGCGAGGTAAAAATGGAGTAAGATTTCTCCATTTTCGCCACGTAAGGCCTTGCGCTGGATATTGGATACCGATTTACGATGCGGTCCCATGTTAGCCTATGAGAGTAAAAATTGCGAGTGACGGGGGAAATATACGGACGTAAATTTTATGCTACGCTGTATATGTGATACCAAAACAGCGCAAAAACCGGCGTCGCCGGCTTTTGCGGGCGACGCTCTGTATGTAATGGAGGCCGTGATGTGGGCCTTGCTGCGTTTTCCTAACATTTTGCTGCCCTGGTATAGAAAGCCTGAGTAGGTTTACTCTCTTTCTTTTTTCTACAGGCCTCTGTGAGGAGCGGCATCCTCTCACGCTGGGTAGGCTGTTCCCCTGCTGGACAGCTAGATGCAGGTAAGTGCTCGGTCTTCTATATTTTGGGGACTTGCACTTCAGAGAATTAGACTGCAATATTTGGGACATGTATATATCCTTGGAAAGGATATTTTAGGCAGGACGCAGGCACTGGTGACCAGGAGACCTAGGGTTAATACTTTATAGAGTATTCCCTGATTATGGAATTATTTTGGCTCATTAGGGGTTAATGGCAGATTATGATTTCTGGGTGAATCTAATGCAGTGTGGTTTGGTTAGCTCACATAAGAGGCCTGCTTCTATGTGAAAAGGATGTACTTAATCATATTCAGGAGTCAGGGACTTTATTCTATTTCTAAGATTAAACTCTCTGTGGAGAGCGCTCTCTTTTAAGTGCAATGAGTGGCGCAAATTTGGGTTTCATGAGTTGGGTCTTCTTTTGTAAATTATTTTGTGCTTGACTTGCGCTTTGCAGCGCTCTGTATTTTGCTTGTAGGCAGTTGTGACTCTTATGAGAGAATGAGGCACGAGGTTATCATGCTGCGCGCTTCATTTCTGTCCTTACTTGTGTGCAGTTCTTTAAAAGTCCCGCCTCCTTCCTGACGTTGTGGCGGGGAAGTGCTATTTTCGTCTCTCTCTCTGAGCCGGTCATTGACCACGCCCCCTTTGTCTCTGTTAAGAATGGAGTGAGTTGTTGTCATTGCAGTTCCTCTGGGAAAATACCAGAGGCTCATTGCGATGTTAGATTCATTCTATCGGACAGGAGTCAAAGTGAATTATCCCTGCCGTTGTTCTAAGACCCTAGACTCATAGCCCACGGTGGTACTTCCAGGCTGTTAATTCGGGTATAGTTGCATTTACAATCACTTTAAAAGTCACGCAGGTCTTGTATATGTGAATTTATACTCCTCATGGAGTTGAGAGCGATTTTCAAGGCTCTGATGGCTTGGCTTCAGTAGTCCTTAGCTTGGTTCCAGTCGGACAATATCACCTCAATGGTTACATCAACCACCAGGGAGGAACTCAGAGTTCCTTTGCCATATAGGAGGTGACTTGGATTATTCAGTCGGTGGAAGTCCATAATGTTTGTCTATCAGCCATTTTCATGCAAGGTGGGGACAACCGGGAATTGGAAACCGCCGGACAGATAGCTCAGCATGCTAAGGCACTGTGGCTGAGCTTTGTAACAACCCAAGGGTTGCAGGTTTGATCCCCGGTGAGTTCCACTCAGCCTTTCATCCTTCTGAGGTCGATAAAATGAGCAGCGCTTTGAGACTCTTACGGGTGATTAGCCGCAAATTTTCGGAGCAAACAGACTTTTCATCCCGGAGTGGGAGCTCCAATCCGGAGGTGTTCTCCAGCCGGACCCTCAAATGGATTTGAGAGCGAGATGCTCTGGCGGTCTCATGGATTTCAAGTTGACATACCTGTTTCCTCCGTTATTTTCCTTCCAAGAGTTAGTGTTCGTATCAAGCAGGTGAGAGCGTCTGTGATTCTCTGTCCCTGCGTGACTCCGCAGGGTCTGGTAATCAGATCTTGTAGGGATTTTTTCTCTTCCACCTTGGAGATTGCCTTTGAGGAGGGTCCTTCTACTTCAGGGTCCCTTCCTTCATCCTCATCTCGTTTCTCTGAAGCTTACTGCTTTGGTATCGAACACTTTATTTACCTAAGAGTGAATTTTCAGAATCGGTTATTGAGACTAGGGGTCAGGCTCGTGAGCCTGTCCCTAGGAAGATTTTCAGAATATAATCTTTGAATAAGGTCAGGATCCCAAGGATTTTATATTTTCTTCAGGAAGGCCTTGAGAAGGGGTTATCTGTCATTTCCCTCAAGGGTCAGATTTCTGCTATACATTCTGCTGCAACAAGGACATTTGAGTCTCTGCATCCCATAGATTCTTATCTTGGAAGTTTTTGTTTTTCACTGCTATTTCTTCTGCTTGGAGGGTGTCTGAACTTTCATCTTTGAAGTGTGTTTCTCCTTATCTCATATTTCATGCAGATAAGGCAGTTCTTCGTACCAAGTTTGATTTTCCTCCTAAGGTTGTTTCGGACAGAAATATTAATCAGGAATTATTGTTTATCCTCTCTGTCCTAATCCTTCTTCCAGGAGAAGAGTGTTCGCACAACTTACATGTTGTGAGGGCTCTTAAATTCTTTTTTGCAGTCTATGGTTTTTTCGTCAGTCTGCTGCTTTGTTGTTTGCCTTTCTGGGAAACGTAAAGTACAGAAAGCTTTTGCCTCTTCATTTTCTTTCTGGTGAGAGGTATTAGTCGTTTGGTGTACGAGACTGCCGGCCAGCAGCCTCCTGAGAGAATTACAGCTCATTCCGCTAGGGCTGTTTCTTCTTCTTGGGCCTTCAAGAATCAGGCCTCTGTGGAACAGATTTGCGAGGCTGAGATTTGGTCTTCTTTGCACACTTTTTCAAAATTCTATAATTTTGATACTTTTGCCTCGGCTGAGTTTTCTTATGGGAAAGGTTCTTTAAGCAGTAGTGCTTTCTGTTTAGGCTACCTGTCTTGCCCTCCATTATCAATTGTGTCCTCTAGCTTGGGTATTGATTCACAACAGTAATTGATGATTTGTGGACTCCCCGTGTCTTAAGAAAGAAAAGAAAATTTATGCTTACCTGATAAATTTATTTATTTCTTGACACTGTGAGTCCACGGCCCTCCCTGTTTTCAGACAGTTTTTTTGTATAAACCTCAGGCACCTCTGCACCTTGTGTTATTTCCTTTCTCTCCTTTTCCTTCGGTCAAACGACTGGGGGTTGTGGGAAGGGAAGTGATACTTAACAGCTTTGCTGTGGTGCTCTTTGCCTCCTCCTGCTGGCCAGGAGTGATATTCCCAACAGTAATTGATGATCTGCGGACTCACCGTATCAAGAAAGAAAGAAATGCATCAGGTAAGCATACATTTTCTTTTTTAATAATAATAATATTGTTGTAAAATTTATAGATATCTCAGTAGCAATATTTTGGAGTACACTACAGATTTAATATCTTACTGAAGTGTATTCACAAAGTTCTTCTATATCAATTGTAGATATCGCTGACAATAGTTTTATACTGCTATTAATTATTAATATTCATAATTACAAGACGTATCAACATAATTGAAGGTTACTGCTGAGATAGTAATAAATAATATTGTAACCTAGGATATACAACATATATATATATATATATATATATATATATATATACACTCACCACCCACTTTATTAGGTACACCTGTTCAAGTGCTTGGAAACAAAAATTGCTAATCAGCCAATCACATGGCAGCAATTCAATGCATTTAGGCATCTAGATGTGGTGAAGATGACTTGCTAAAGTTCAAACTGAACATCAGAATGGGGAAGAAAGGGTATTTAAGTAATTTGAACGGAGCATGGTTGTTGGTGCCAGACGGGCTGGTCTGAGTATTTAAAAAACTGCTGATCATCTGGGATTTTCACGCACAACCATCTCTAGGGTTTACAGAAAATGGTCCGAAAAAGAGAAAATATCCAATAAGCGGCAGTTGCGTGGAAGAAAATGCCTTGTTGAGGTTAGAGATGATAGAAAGGTAACAGTAACTCAAATAACCACTCATTACAACCAAGGTATGCAGAATACCATCTCTGAACGCACAACACGTCGAACCTTGATGCAGATGGGCTACAGCAGCAGAAGACCACACCGGGTGCCACTCCTGTCAGCTAAGAACAGGAAAATGAGGCTACAATTTGCACAGGATCACCAAAATCGGATAATAAAAGATTGGAAAACGTTGTCTGGTCTGATGAGTCTCGATTTTAGCTGCAACATTCATATGGTAGGGTCAGAATGTGGTGTAAAAAATCATGAAAGCATGGATCCATCCTGCCTGGTATCAACGGTTCAGGCTGGTGGTGTAATGGTGTGGGAGATATTTTCTGGGCCCCTTAGTACCAATTCAGCATAGTTTAAATGCCACAACCTATCTGAGTGTTGTTGCTGACCATGTGCATCCCTTTATGACTACAGTGTACCCATCTTCTGATGGCTACTTCCAGCAGGATAATGCACCATGTCACAAAGCTCAAATCATCTCAAACTGGTTTCTGGAACATGACAATGAGTTCACCGTACTCCAATGGCCTCTACAGTCACCAGATCTCAATCCAATATAGCACCTTTAGGATGTGGTGGAACGGAAGATTTGCATCATGGATCTGCAGCCGACAAATCTGTAGAAACTGCGTGATGCTATCATGTCAATATGGACCAAAATCTCTGAGGAATGTTTCCAACACCTTGTTGAATCTATGCCACAAACAATTAAGGCAGTTCTGAAGGCAAAAGGGGGTCCAACCCGGTACTAGTAGCTAATAAAGTGACCTGTGAGTGTGTGTATATATATATATATATATATATATATGAATACATATAACATATTTTGCTATGTGCAGAACATTGGAATATCAAATATTTACAGTAAGTACATAGTTAAAACCAGTATTAAATATGAATATTGCATAAATGTTTTTATCTACTTAAAAGGATAGTCTAGTCAAAATTAAACTTTCGTGATTCAGATAGAGCATGCAGTTTTTAGCAACTTTCTAATTTACTCCTATTATAAATTTTTCTTTGTTCTCTTGGTATCTTTGTTTGGAAGAGGAGGAATGTATGCTTAGGAGCCGGCTAATTTTAGGTTCAGCATCCTGGGTAGCCCTTGCTGATTGGTGGCTACATTTAGATACCAATCAGCAAGCGCTACCCAGGTGCTAAACCAAAAATGGGCTGGTGTTCTAAAATTAGTCTCAACTTATAAGAATGCGGGACCCACGTCACTTCCGGTGACGTGACATCAGCTGTTGGAGGTGTGTGGCGATCACTGCGCATGTGCAAGAGGCCCAACCTCCTAAAATCAGCTGTTGAAGCCTACGCAATGGGTCAAGGAATTCTATGGCCAGTATACTTCATTACGCAGGCACAAAGAATACCGCGCATGCGCACACGGCTCTACTCCTCACCCTCAGCTTAATAACATTCATCACAGACAAGGCGCTAGCGGCACACTGGCAACACGACTCTATTGGTTATCCAGCCAGTGACTTCACGGACACATGGACCAATCAGATAATGCAGTAACACTTTTTTCCTATGTATTATCTGATCGGTCCATAGTCCATTTGATTTGGCTGCCTATACCTACAGGGAGGGGGGTGTGCTGGGACTTATGTTGGTTACGGGGGGGGGCTGATGGTGGTTACAGGTGGTGCTTATGGTGGTCAAAGGGGGTGCTTAGCGCCTTGTCTGTGATTCTTATAAGTCGACTAATTTTAGAACATCGGTTCTTAAGCGTACATTCTTACTTTTAAAAAATAAATAAAGATATGGGTGTGCCTACGGAAGCCGAGCGTGGACTTCCATAGGCACACCTGCTTGCGAGCCGAGTCAAATCACTGTACTGATCAAGCCTGTCAAGTTTGTGAGACGCCAGATTTCCATGACTGGGTAGCGGCATCTATAACCTGAGGAATGTCATTGCTTCAGAGGTAACGCCGCTAGAGGTCGTATTGCCTTGTCATCTGGATCCCCAGGATGTATACAGTACCGAGGATGTTTATCCTGAACTCATACTTTAAACGCTGTGATCACTTTTTTATCTTGTGTCTGTCTATTTTAAGGGCACTTGTGCAATAAATGTTAAACTTTTAACGTGAGTTGGAGGTGCGCTTCTTTGTGTTTTCTTTTAAAGGGACATGAAACCCAAACATTTTCATTTATGATTCAGATAGAGAATATAATGTGCTCCAGCACAGAGCTTGATAAATTGACCACTGCTCCATAACCTGTCCGCTTGCTCTGAGGCGGCTGACAGAAATCAACCCGATCGTATTCGACACTTCCTGCTAGCGGCCAATTGGCCGCAAATCTGCAGGGGGCGGTATTGCACCAGCAGTTTCCAAGAACTGCTGGTGCAATGATAAATGCCGACAGTGTATGCTGACGGCATTTATCGATGGGCAGCGATGTGCAGCGGACATGATACCCTACTTATATTATATACGTTCGCACATTGTTAAATATGCCCCTAAGTCTTTTACAGTGTAAGTTTAGATGCCGGCCCATTTTTGGTGAACAACCTGGGTTGTCCTTGCTGATTGGACAGCACCAATAAACAAATGCTGTCCATGGTCCTGAACCACAAATTGGCTGGCTCCTTAGCTTAGATGCCTTCTTTTTCAAATAAAGATAGCAAGAGAACGAAGAAAAAATGATAATAGGATTAAATTAGAAAGTTGCTTAAAATTGCATGCTCTATATGAATCACAAAAGAAAAAAATTGGGTTCAGTGTCCCTTTAAGTATAGCAATTTTGGTAGTATAATCATTTTGATTAGATTAACTTTAGCAGTTAATGAAAGCGGTAGGTGAGACCAGTTAGTCAAGTTCTGTTTAATCTTCTCAAAGAGGGTACAATAATTTCTAGAATACCAGTATTTCGGGTAGCTAGATATATTAATCCCTAGATAAGTGATCTGATCAGTTACAACTTCAAAAGGTATATAGGATTTGTCTAACGGAGGATTGTTAAGCCAAAGAATTTCTGATTTGGTAGCATTCACTTGATATCCTGGAAAGGAGCCAAATTCCTGGATGAGTTTTAAAATACATGGGATTTCTAAGTGCGTGTCGTTAAGGAATAGAAGTAAATCATCAGCGTATAACAAAAGTTTAAGTTTCTTACCACCAAGAGGCATTCCTTGGAGTTCCTTCCTGAGTAGCATTGCGAAAGGTTCAATAGCTAAATTGAACAATAGAGGGGAGATCGGACACCCCTGACGTGTACCTTTCAGCATACAGAAGCTATTAGTTAGAGAACCATTCACCAATAGCGAGGAGTTTGCTTTAGAATATATTAACTTGATGCATTTTAAATTACCCTTAAATCCGAATTGACTCAGTGTATACATTAGATGGTCCCAGGTAATCAAACGCTTTTTGAGCGTCTATTGAGAGAATGGCTAGGTCAGGTAAAATGTTTGCTTTTTTTTGGTTATCAAGGTTCCAGTAAGAGTCTAGAAGTAAGAAATTTTTACGAATATTAGCAGATGAACTTCTATGTTCCATAAAGCCGACCTGGTCCGTATGAATCAGTGAGTCTAAGGGCCATGGATGCTGAGAAATATAAAGAAGGATTTAATCCATTTAAAAAATAATCATTAAATAATTTTAATAAGGTAGGTGTAATTTCTTGTTTTAATAATTTGTAAAATTCTCCCGGTAAAGAGTCAGGACCGGCAGCCTTATTCATTTTCAGTTTATCTATTGCATAATGGATTTCTGTTTCCGTAATAGGTGAATTAAAAGATTCTAAATTCTCAGGGGCCAAGCAAGGCAGTGTTATCCTCTGCCAAAATTTAGCTTTATTAATAGTCTTTGTCTCTGTTGGAGAGTACAATCCTTTAAAAAAATTATAGAATTCCTGACTGATTTCCTCAGTATTAGTAATTCTAGTACCATCCTTATTAATTACCTTAACATAATTCTGTTTCTCTTGTTTTTTTACACATCTGGCTAAGTATTTACCAATCTTATCACCATATCTGTAAAATTTTGCTCTGGATCTAAGTTCATGAACGCTCTGTGCATTAACAATCTCCCATTCATTTTTTGCCCTAATATAACAATCCCAATTTATTTGAGTCGGGCAACTTATATAAGCATTGTATCTATTTTTGAAATGGTTAGAGCGTTCCACTTCTTTGCAATAATACCGTTGTTTTAGATTTTGGCGATATACTTTAATTTCGCCCCTGAGATCCACCTTTGCGGCTTCCCCAAAAAAATCTGAGTTTTATGTACCTGTATATAGGATTGTTCCGTTTTGAATACTCATGCCGTTTTGTGATAAGCCAATTTTTAAAATTCACATTGTTAAATAAAAAGTAAGGAAAAATATAGCTTTTAGAGGAGTCAGATTTTAACTCTTCCCAATGAAGATCCAGGGATATACTTGCATATAAATCCCCTATCTAAACTATTGGGTTCAGTCCAAAGATTCTATCTGCAACCAAAAATAAATCAATACATGAAAAATACTTAAATTTTTTGGATTCACAGGTAAATGCACGTATATTAGGGTTATGTATCCTCCAAACATCCTTGATCTTTAGAGCGCTGCAGAAGTTTTCAAAGGTTTATTTGTATTTTTTATTGATGTATTTGTCCTGCATTTATCTACAGGATGAAATCTATCGATATTATTAAAAACCATATTAAAATCTCCAACTACAATTAGATTGGAATCAACAAAGTCAAATAGTCTATTACTTAGATGTCCCCAAAATTTTGCATCAGTGTTATTAGGACTATAGATATTACATATAGTTAAGAGACGTTTCCTTATAAGTAATTTCATAATAATTAATCTCTCGTTGGGATCTATCTCCTGAAAAATAATTTGGTAATCTAGCTGCCAGTTGAAGAGCATTGCAACTCCACATTTCCAAGAGGAGCAAGGGGTAGCAATAACTTCTCCTACCCAGTTCCCTTTCAATTTTTGATTCTCTACCTCCGAAAGATGTGTCTCTTGCAATAATGAAATATCAGCTTTCGGTTTCTTAAATTGGGGGATAATCTGTGTTCTCTTGCTCGGATTGGTGATGACACCTACATTCTACAAGATTAGTTTAAGTGTATTCATTTTTAGTTCGAAAGATATGTATTACAGAGATAAAAGGAGACACCAGATGGGGAAGGGGAGGAGCAGACATGAAACATAAAAAAAAGGGGGGGGGGGGAATAAAGATAGATTGTCACGAGAAAGAGCCCGGACATACCTTAACATTGTTTTACTATCTACAGTAGGGAACATTAGTATATAAATTTACAGTTCTAACTTATGTAAGTTTCAGCATCCATTATCAGTCTTACATTTTTCAATAAATTCTATAGCTTCTTGGGCTGTAACTAATGTGGTTAATTCATTCCCTACGTAAACTTTTAGCTCCGGCAACAGAAAGCTCTGCAGAGTCTTCACAGGAACCTATCACATGCAAAATATATCGGACATCAAGGATAACTGCGTGGACACAACATATCCACTCCGGAACTTCTAGAGATCCCCCTGTGTGGCACAAAAGACAGCTATCAAGTAGCTCCTTGAAGCCTCCGACAACTGCCATTACACTGTAAAAAGTTCACTCAATGAATCGATTGAACTTTAAGTGAAAGATGTAAGCTACACCTAGGGTTGCCAGCTGTGCTCTAAAAATATCTGACAACCTATAGATGACTGGACACGAGACATAGCTGGGTTCAAACAATGTCCCCACAAAAGGTCAACCTTAGGCCCCACCCACCCTTGATTCCACCACATATATTTTCACAACTAAGCAGTCATTTTATCCCCTTCGTTGCCAGTAACACATGTATGTAGTAGTGATGTGACCCCCTTGGCTGCCAGAAATAAACACCCAGCAATGATTGAACACCCCCATGGTCTGTAACACATATAATAGAAAATGCACAATGTAACTTCTTTTTGAGCAATAATTCAAATGCATAAAGGTCTAGAAGGCCCTTTACGTTTAGCTGCCAGGGGTATTTAAGTGTCCAGTACTTTGTACAGATTTTGCTGTATACCCTGCTAAAATACTGGACACCAAATTTTGTATGACTCAGATCAACTATAATTAACATAAAATTGATACAGACATAAAGGCTTCTTAATGTGGGGAATCTACTATTAAATAATGACAGACCTTAGCACCTGTAGTTTCTTAGATACACTGCACAATTACACATATATGCTAATTAGGGACAGTAAACACCTTGTAATTGCAAGACATTTATTTTACCGTCCTACAGAATAACATATCAGCCAAGTGTAAACATTTGTTTAACAAATTAAAATCCTGTTTACTGCAATTGGTTTTCAATAGAAAAAATGCACCCAACACTTGCCTTATTTGGAGGAGCCAAATAAGTTTGAGTCGGCAGACAACAAGGCTAATCATCGCCATTAAGTTAGCATAAAGTGAATTGTTTTGCAGTTGTTATCTATTAAAGCCAATTTGGAAAAGATTTGATGCAGAGTTAGCTCTAAGGAGTCAGAAGAAGGCAGTTCCAACTCAATGTACAATTTTTAGAGCTAAATTACATGAAAAGGGGCAAAATAAATCATGAGTATATTACAAAGTTGTTTTATTATGCATAATTAAACATCTTATGTCAAAACTACACTGGTAATAAAACTAAAGGCTAAACTGACAGTCATGGTATAATGTGATGCCTGGTTGTCATGGTGAAATTCTTAGGGGAGTGGCTTATGTGATGCAGCAGTGATGTCACAAAATCAACTGACAACACAAAGCCACCACCCTCATAACTGCTGCTCACTTTACTAGAGTTGGCAGACTGATCCTGCTCTGTTGAGCTTCAGTAATCACTTACATTTAAATATTAGTTATCTAATATCTTTATTTCACAGCCAGCTCATTACAGTGTGCTTTACAGCCACAGCTCTGTATATGTGCTGGTATGAAGAACAGTGACTACCTCCAACACAATGCAAATGGAATCCGGTTGGAGCTGCCGGTATGAACACCAATTACTACAGGTAGTGTTACTATGATCACCCCAACTCAGTAACTGAATAAGTCACATTTATATACATTGTAAAATAATAGATACATGACAGAAGTAATAGCTTAAACTCTGTAGGTTCCTATGGGCACCAGTACTCTGAGACAAAACATAGCTTACAAACCAGACATAATAATGATCAATATTATCTTCACACCTTTATTTAAAAATACATATAATTTAATAAATATTAAATAAATTAAATTAACTATTTTAAACATATTATAGTATTATAAGTAATATATCCATAACTGTAGGACATGCCAATTCCTTTCTGTGCGTCCTCTACATATCTTTATAAGAATTGCAGCTAGCAGTAATGGCTTTAAACCAGCTTTAAGGATGGTAAGAATTACTGCATCAATAGTCTGCAAACGCTCTAAAGCAAGGACTTCTAGTAAAGACCTATAATATAAACCCCGTGGCATGGGTCTGCAATTTATACGCTGCAAACTCACTGGTACTGTGACCCTCATTAAACACTGTACAAATGATGCAGCTGTTTTTTCTGCTTGACCCAGATGAGGGAAATGCAACTGGTGATCTGAAATAAATTCTTATCAGACTGATGCACACCTGGCCAGCAATATACGCGCTGATGGCAGATGTTCTCACGCTGCAAACTCACTGGTGCTGGGACCCTCATTAAACACTGTACTGTAAGGTGCTGCATCTGATGCAGCTGTTTGTTCTGCTTAACCCGGAGGAAGAAAAGGCAACTGGCGATCTGAAATAAATTCAGATCAGACTGATGCGCATCTGGCCAGCAGTTTACTCACTGATGGTAGATGTCCTTCAAGGATTTTTATTTTACTAAACTGTAAGTATCTAAGGTAAGATTTTCTGAGATTAACAATATTGCAAGCTCTTTGAGCAAGACATCTCATTACCACACTAGATTGTAAATACAGAACCTGCTCCAAGAGCCTACAGATGTGTGCAGTGAGGTCAGATCATTTCTCACATTTCTGTTGCGCTTTTCCTGTACTTTCCCATTTCATAAAAATCTTTAGCTTTAATTTGGTTTTGTATGTTTAAAGCTTTCTGTACTTTTCAAGGCTTAGTGATGATATAAGATATACAAATCATCTCTGTGACACTAGATCTTGAATCATAAAACCAACAATAAAGCATAATTACACTTATACTGCTATAACTTTAATAAACTGATATTAAATCAAAAGGAATGGCTTAAATCCACTCTCACTGCACACATTTGTATAATGTAATAAAGTAAAGGATCTTGGTGAATAAAATTGACTACTATGGCTTGTCATAAATGTCACCCCTTCAAATAGATTTTTATCTGTTGGATTTGGTTCCAAAAGGCTTTCCCTAGACCTGGTCAGAACTGACTTTTTAGCATTTTGTATTGCATTGCAAGGATATTTTCTCTGTTTAAGTCTCTTTTCCAGGTCAATGGAAAGGCTGTTGAAGTCAACCGAATCTGAGCAGTTTAGTTTTAATCTGATAAACTCTCCCTTTGCTATGGTCTTAATGCTTCCATTTAGTTGACCCTCCAAGGTAAGGTCCAAGTAATTAATGAAGATGGCATTGAGTTCAAAGGTGAACTCCAGCCCCATATCATTGGTATTCAGGTAATTGACAAACTCTTGGACCTGAGTGTCTGAACCAGTCCAGACAAATAACAGATTGTGTATGTATCGCTTGTAAAATAATATATAGCGTCTATATAGGTTACCATCTCCAAATATGTGGAAAAACTCCCAAAAGCCAAGAAACAAGTTCACATAAGAGGAGGCGAACTACCTTGACTATGTAGACTTATTGTGAAAATCTGTGAAGTGTTCCAAAAAGAAACAGGTAGACTCAAGTCCTTTACTGTGAGGAATACAAGAGTATAAAGAAACTGCATCAACAGTTAACCATCTGGATCCCTTAATCCACTTCACTTCTTGGATCATTTGAAGTACATGTTTAGTATCACGGAGATGTGAAGGTAGAGATTTAACTAGGGGTTGTAAGATATAGTCTGTCCATTCTGATAGATTCCCCAATAAGGAGGCTACACCACTGACAATTGGACGACCTTTGATATTTACCAAGGATTTGTATACCTTGGGGAAGTGATGGAACAGGGGTATCTTGGAATTATCTGGCAACAGGTATTCTGTAGTTGCTACATCAAGAAACCCCTGTTCCAATCCCTCGTCCAGGATATCCCTAAGTTCTAACTCAAAGGCATGCGTGGGGTCTCCCCTTAATATGGAGTACTCTTTAGGATTGCTCAGCTGTCTGAGTGCTTCCGCCACATAAGAGTCATGATCCGTAACCACAATCATACCTCCTTTGTCTGCTTTATGTATAGTAAGTTCTGTATTATCCTTCAATTCTTTGATGGCCTTTCTCTCATTTTGACTCAGATTTTGTTTTTGATAGGAATTTTGTTCCTTTAGACTTACTAAGTCTCTTTCTACTCTATTGTAGAAGGTCTCAATGATGTTCCCTCTGTTTTGTATGGGATAGAATGTAGATTTTCTTTTGAATGAGGGACCTCTGTTTCTTTCACCACATCTTCGCTATTAGATTCAATCTGTAGTTGTAATGTGATAGTGTTGCATGTATCGGTAAATCTGAGTTCTGTGCGAGAAGGACCCTGTTTAGGAATGGTTTGCATCTGTGTAGAATTATTAGAGAAGAATTTTCTCAAAGTTATAGTCCTAACAAACCTGTTAAGGTCCATAAGTGTTTGAAATACATCAAATTGATTTGACGGAGAAAAACTAAGGCCTAGACTTAGAACTCTAATTTGATCTTCATTTAAGGGGAAAGAAGAAAGGTTAATTACATTATTCTGCTCATTTATTTGTACTTGAACTGTGGTTTCATGGTTCTCAGCTGGTATCTGACCTAGGATTACCCGGATTTCTGACTTTACCTGTAACATATACGTATATATACTGCATATTTATGTGTTTATATGTGTATATCAAAATAAATAATTTTCCAGCCTCCAGTAAAAAAGTTAAAAGACCTTTATTTTCTCTTTGCAGGGTCCATCATACAAACAACAACGTTTCAAACCACAACCTGGTTCTTAATCATGATTAAGAACCAGGTTGTGGTTTGAAACGTTGTTGTTTGTATAATGGACCCTGCAAAGAGAAAATAAAGGTCTTTTAACTTTTTTACTGGAGGCTGGAAAATTATTTATTTTGATATTGAATTGGGATTTGGCTGATCCTTTCCTGTGCCCCAGGACATTACCAGAGCTGCTGTCTTTCATCACAAATATTTATATGTGTATATAGACATATTAACATATAAATGTATTTATATTTAAGCATATACATATATATTTATAGAGAACACACAGTTCCCAAAGTATGTAAAGTCACTTTTCAGTGCCTTTTTTTTGCAAACTTTAACCCCTAAAAACTGCTTTGTGCAGTTATTTTTAACAAAAAATTAAAGATGCTACTTTTTTGTTTTATTCAAAAAGGTACCTAACACTTAAGTTTGGGGGCAATTAGGGCACATTTTGAAAATTAACCAGAGAACTGCTTTCAAGAGCTCACAGTAGCAATAATCAGTCACTTTGCTGGTTATTTATTGTGTGCCCCTAAACGGGCGAATTCGCCTAGCGTTCCACTTGTAATCTAGCCCATATTGTTCTAATTCTTGAGAGCATTTATTGTTAAATGTTTGCAGTACACTCCAGGTCACATCATATGGAACCTACTAAAGGGACATGAAATTCATTTTTGTTCTTTCAGGATTACATGCAATTTTAAATGATTTTTCAATGTACTCCTTTTGTCAAATGTGCTTTATTCCCTTGATATACTTTGCTGAAGTCACAAAACATGTCAACATTTAAAAGTACAGTTACACTCATAATAACACTATCTGATATAAAAATATAAAAATATTAAATAAAAATATTGCATTAAAAAGTTACAAGGGCTCAAAGATATGACATCTCAGGTGTAAGGGAAAAAAGACTGCAAAGGGCTTTTACAAAGAGATAAATACATACACATATCTAAATGTACAGGTATATGTATATATGCATATACATTTAGATATGTGTATGTATGTATCTATAGGTGACTGGATACCGGACATAGCTGCGTTCACACAATGTCCCAACAATAGCTCAATATTCAGCCCCACCCTTTATACCACCACAAATATTTTTCACAACTAAGTAGTCATTTTATCCCATTGGTTGCCACATGTACGTAGTAAGGGTGTGACCCCCTTGGCTGCCAGAGGTACACACCCAGCAATGATTGAACACCCTATGGTTGCCTGTAACACATATAATAGAAAAGTCACAGTATAATTTCTATTTGAGCTTTGTTTCTAGTGCATAAAGGCCTAGAAGGACCTTTACATTTAGCTGACAGGGGTCTTTAAGTGTCCAGTATTTGTGTACAGATTTTAATGTACAGCCTGCTATAATACTGCACATCCTATGGTTCACATCAACTATAATTAAAGGGACAGTCAACACAAAAATTGCTATTGTTTAAAAAAATAGATAATGCCTTTACTACCCATTCCCCAGCGTTGCACAACCAACATTGTTATACTAATACACTTTATAACATATAAACTTCTAAATTTCTGCCTGTTTCTAAGCCACTAAAGACAGCCTCTTATCACATGCTTTTTTATTAGCTTTTCACAACAGGCGAGTGCTAGTTCATGTGATCCATATAGATAACATTGTGCTCACGCCCGTGAGTTGTGCACAACACAGCACTAATTGGCTTAAATGCAAGTCAATAGATAATAAAAAGTCATATGATCAGGAGGCTTTCAGAAGATGCTTAGATACAAGGTAATCACAGAGGTAAAAAGTGTATTAATATAACCATGGCTTCTGTGCAAAACTGGTGAATGGGTAATAAAGGGATTATCTATCTTTTTAAACAATAAACATTTCTTTCATGTAATTGGCAAGAGTCCATGAGTTAGTTACGTATGGGATATACAATCCTTCCAGGAGGGGTAAAGTTTCCCAAACCTCAAAATGCCTATAAATACACCCCTCACCACACCCACAATTCAGTTTTACAAACTTTGCCTCCCTATGGAGGTGGTGAAGTAAGTTTGTGCTTGATTTTCTTCGTTGATATGCGCTTCTCAGCATTTTGAAGCCCGATTCCTCTCAGAGTACAGTGTTTGTCAGAGGGATGTGAAGAGAGTATCACCTATTGATTCTATGGTTTTCCTCACAGAAAATCTTTTCAAAGGTTCTCTGGTATGGTTTGGTACTTTATGTATTAATATAAAGTTTTAAAGTTTTAAATATATGTATTCTACTTATATTTGCCATGAGTCAGGTTTATGTATATTTCCTTTTGCAGATTATCAGTTTCAAAATTGGGAAACATATTTAGGAAGTAATTTTTTCTTACCTGGGGTATAGTCTTTTCTTCAAATTGACTGCTTTTTCATTAATATTTGCGGGCAAAATTAGGCTCGCGAGGTCGCAAAATTTCCGTCTTAGTTGACGCCAGGTTTTCTTGCTCAAGGTTGCATCTGCCATGATGGGAGTTGCGTCATTTCCGGATGTTGTTAGCGCCCAAAAAATTAATTTTGCGTTCTGCGTCATACTTGGCGCCAAATAATTTAATTATTTAAACCCCACTTCCTATATGCCTCTTGGCTTTTTTATGCTCAGAGGGCTATGCTGATTGCTTTTTTTCCCATTCCTGAAACTGCCATATAAGGAAATTGATAATTTTGCTTTATATGCTGCTTTTTTCTCTTACATTTGCAAGATGTCTCAATCTGATCCTGTCTCAGAAACCACTGTTTTAACCCTGCTGCCTGATAATAGTTCTACCAAAGCTAAGTGTATCTGTTGTAAGTTAGTGGAGATTATATCTCCAGCTGTAGTATGTAACAGTTGTCATGATAAGCTTTAACATGCAGAGAATGTATCCATCAGTACTAGTACAATGCCTGTTGTTCCTTTAACATCTAATGTACATGATATTCCTGTGAATATAAAAGATTTTATTGCTGATGCGATTCAGAAGGCTTTGTCTGCGATTCTGCCTTCTAATAAACGTAAAATGTCTTTTAAAAATTCTCATAAGGTTGATGAAATTTCAAATGACCGACAACATACTGATTTATCCTCCTTTGATGAGGATCTATCTGGTTCAGAAGATCCTACCTCAGATTTTGACACTGACAAATCTACTTATCTCTTTAAGATGGAGTATATTCGTTCCTTGTTAAAAGAGGTGTTGATTACTTTGGATATTGAGGAAACTAGTCCTCTTGATACTAAAACTAGTAAAAGGTTAAATTCTGTTTATAACCTCCTGTGGTTACTCCAGAGGTTTTTCCAGTTCCTGATGCTATTTCTGATATAATTTAAAAGGAATGGAATAGGTCTGGTACTTCTTTTATTCCTTTTTCTAGGTTTAAAAAGTTGTATCCTTTGCCAGCAGCTAGATTGGAGTTTTGGGAAAAAATCCCCAAAGTTGATGAGGCTATTTCTACTCTTGCCAAACATACTACTATTCCTATGGAAGATAGTACTTCTTTTAAGGACCCTTTAGATAGGAAACTTGAATCTTATCTAAGGAAAGCTTATTTATTTTCTGGCTACATTCTTAGGCCTGCTATATCCATGGCTGATGTTGCAGCTGCATCAACTTTTTGGTTGGAAAGCTTAGCGCAACAGGAAACAGATTCTGATTTGTCTAGCATTGTTCACTTGCTTCAACATGCTAATCATTTTATCTGTGATGCTATTTTGATATCATCAATATTAATGTTAAAGTTATGTCTTTAGCTATTTTAGCTAGAAGAGCTTTGTTGCTCAAATATTGGAATGCTGACATGGTATCTAAGTCTAGATTACTATCTCTTTCTTTCCAAGGTAACAATTTATTTGGTTCTCAGTTGGATTCAATTATTTCAACTATCACTGGGGGGGGGGGGAGTTTTTTTTTACCTCAGGATAAAAGATCTAAGGGTAAATCTAAAGCTTCTAATTGTTTTCGTTCTTTTCAACAGAATAAGGAACAGAAAGCCAATCCTTCCCCCAAAGAATCTGGTTTCAATTGGAAACCTTCTTCAAGTTGAAATAAATCCAAGCCTTTTAAGAAACCAAAGCCAGCCCCCAAGTCTGCATGAAGGTGCAGTCCTCATTCCAGCTCAGCTGGTGGGGGCAGATTAAAAATTTTCCAAAACATTTGGCAGATTCTGTCCAAAATCAATGGATTCAGAGTATTGTCTCTCAAGGGTATCGAATAGGTTTCATAGTAAGACCTCCTGTGAGAAGATTTTTTCTCTCACACGTCCCAGCAAATCTAGTGAAGGCTCAGGCTTTTCTGAAGTGTGTTTCAGATCTAGAGCTTTTAGGGGTAATCATACCAGTTCCATTTCAGGAACAGGGTCTGGGGTTTTATTCAAATCTATTCATTGTCCCAAAAAAAGAAAATTCATTCAGGCCAGTTCTGGATCTGAAAATTTTCAATCGTTTTGTAAGAGGGCCAACTTTCAAAATGGTGACTATAAGGACTATTCTGCCTTTTGTTCAGCAAGGTTATTATATGTCCACGATAGACTTACAGGATGCATATCTTCATATTCTGATTCATCCAGACCACTATCGGTTTCTGAAATTCTCTTTTCTAGACAAGCATTACCAATTTGTCGTTCTTCCATTTGGCCTAGCAACAGCTCCAATAATTTTTTCAAAGGTTCTCGGTGCCCTACTCTCTGTAATCAGAGAACAGGGTATTGCGGTGTTTTCTTATTTGGACGATATCTTGGTACTAACTCAGTCTTTACATTCTGCCTAATGTCACACAAATCAACTAGTGTTGTTTCTTCAAAGACATGGTTGGAGGATCAATTTACCAAAAAGTTCCTTGGTTCCTCAGACAAGGGTCACCTTTTTAGGTTTCCAGATAGATTCAGTGTCCATGACTTTGTCTCTAACAGACAAGAGACGAATAAAATTGACTTCGGCTTGTCAAAACCTTCAGTCTCAATCATTCCCTTCAGTGACTATGTGCATGGAAGTTTTAGGTCTCATGACTGCAGCATCGGAAGCGATCCCCTTTGCTCGTTTTCATATGAGACCTCTTCAGCTTTGTATACTGAATCAGTGGTGCAGGGATTATACAAGGATATCACAATTAATATCCTTAAATCCCAATGTTCGACTCTCTAACTTGGTGGTTAGATCACCATTGTATAGCTCAAGGGGCCTCTTTTGTTCATCCAACCTGGACTGTAATCACACCAGATGCAAGTCTTTCAGGTTGGGTTGCTGTCTGGGGACCTCTGACAGCACAAGGGGTTTGGAAATCTCAAGAGGCGAGGTTACCAATCAATATTTTAGAACTCTGTGCTATTTTCAGGGCTCTTCAGGTTTGGCCTCTGTTGAAGAGAAAACCATTCATTTGTTTTCAGACAGACACTATCACAACTGTGGCATATGTCAATCATCAGGGTGGGACTCACAGTCCCCTAGCTATGAAAGAAATATCTTGGATACTTTCTTGGGGGGAATCCAGCTCTTGTCTAATTTCTGCAGTACATATCCCAGGTGTAGACAACTGGGAAGCAGATTATCTCAGCTGTCAGACTTTACATCCGGGGGAGTGTTCTCTCCATCCAGATGTGTTTTTTCAGATTGTTCAGATGTGGGGTCTTCCAGAAATAGATTGGATGGCTTCCTATGTAAACAAGAAACTTCCCAGATACTTGTCCAGGTCCAGGGATCCTCTGGCGGAGTTGGTGGATGCGTTAGCAGTTCCTTGGTTTTACCAACCGGCTTATATCTTCCCGCTTCTAGTTCTTCTTCCAAGAGTGATCTCCAAGATCATCATGGAACAATCGTTTGTATTTCTGGTAGCACCAGCATGGGCTCAAAGGTTTTGGTATGCGGATGTCCAGTTGCCAACTTTGGCCACTTCCTTTAAGACCAGACCTTCTGTCTCAAGGTCTGTTTTTCCATCAGGATCTCAAATCGTTAAATTTGAAGGTGTGTAGGTTGAAAGCTTAGTGCTTAGTCATAGAGGTTTCTCTGACTTAGTGATTGATACTATGTTACAGGCTAGTAAATCTGTTCCTAGGAAGATTTATTATCGAGTTTGGAAGACTTATATTTCATGGTTTTCTTCTCATAAATTCTCCTGGCATTCGTTTAGAATTCCTAGAATTTTACAGTTTCTTCAGGATGGTTTGGATAAAGGTTTGTCTGCAAATTCCTTGAAGGGACAAATCTCTGCTCTTTCTGTTTTATTTCACAGAAAGATTGCTAAGCTTCCTGATATTCACTGTTTTGTGCAGGCTTGGTCCATGTCAAGCCTGTCATTAAATCAATCTCTCCTCCTTGGAGTCTTAATTTGGCTTTGAAGGCTTTACAGGCTCATCCTTTTGAGCCTATGCATTCTTTGGATATTAAACTACTTTCTTGGAATTTCCGAATTATCTGCTCTTTCCTGTGAGTCTCCTTTTCTGATTTTCCATCAGGATAAGGCAGTTTGCGGACTTCATTTAAGTTTTTACCTAAAGTTGTGAATTCTAACATCATTAATAGGGAAATTGTTGTTACCTCTTTGTGTTCTAATCCTAAGAATTCTTTGGAGAGATCCTTGCATTCTCTGGATGTTGTAAGAGCTTTGAAATATTATGTTGAAGCTACTAAAGATTTCATGATGATTTCCAGTCTATTTGTGGTCTTTTCTGGTCCTAGGAAAGGTCAGAAAGCTTCTGCCATTTCCTTGGCATCCTGGTTAAAGCTTTTGATTCATCAGGCTTATTTGGAGTCGGGTCAGGCCCTGCCTCAGAGAATCACAGCTCATTCTACTAGATCAGTTTCCACTTCATAGGCTTTTAGGAATGAAGCTTCAGTTGATCAGATTTGCAAAGCAGCAACTTGGTCTTCTTTGCATACATTTACTAAATTCTACCATTTTTATTTATTTGCCTCTTCGGAAGCAGTTTTTGGTAGAAAAGTTCTTCAGGCTGCTATTTCAGTTTGATTCCTCTCTTTTTTCTTTTCAATTATGAGAAAAACTTATTTTTTTGATGTGGATTTAGTTTTTTTAGTCGTAAATGGCTGTTCTTATTTTTATCCCTCCTTCTCTAGTGACTCTTCTGTGGAGTGCCACATCTTGGGTTTTACTATCCCATACGTCACTAGTTAATGGACTCTTGCCAATTACATGAAAGAAAACACAATTTATGTAAGAACTTACCTGAGAAATTAATTTCTTTCATATTGACAAGAGTCCATGAGACCCACCCTGTTTATGATGGTTATGATTTTTTGTATAAGGCACAATTATATTTCCAGTTCCTTTTTTGATGCTTTTTACTCCTTTTTCTATCACCCCACTACTTGGTTATTCGTTAAACTGAATTGTGGGTGTGGGGAAGGGTGTATTTATGGGCATTTTAAGGTTTGGGAAACTTTGCCCCTCCTGGTAGGATTGTATATCCCATACTTCACTAGCTCATTGACTCTTGCCAATATGAAAGAAATTAATTTATCAGGTAAGTTCTTACATAAATTATGTTTTTTGAGTTGACTGTCCCTTTATATAAAATTGATACAGACATAAAGGCTTCTAAATGTGGGGAATCTACTATTAAATAATGACAGAATCTAGCACCTGTAGTTTCTTAGCTACACTGTGCAATTGCATATGCTAATAAAGGACAGTAAACACCCTGTAATTACAAGATATTTCTGTTACCGTCCTACAGAATAGCATATCAGTCAAGTGTAAACATTTGTTTAACAAAATAAAATCCTGTTTACTGCAATAAGTTTTAAATAGAAACACTTGCCTTATTTGGAGGAGCCATATAAGTTTGAGTCGGCAGACAGCAAGGCTAATCATTGCTATTAAGTTAGTATAAAGTGAATAGTTTTGCAATTAGAAAAATTGGCTTTAAGAGATATCTTTTATCTATAAAAGCCAATTAGAAAAATATTTGATGCAGAGTTATCTCCGAAAAGTCATAAGGATGCAGTTCCAACTCAATGTACAATTTTCAGAGCTAAATTACATGAAAAGGGGCAAACTAAATCATGAGTATATTACAAAGTTGTTTTATTATGCATAATTAAACATCTTATGTTAAAGCTACACTAATAATAAAACTAAAGGCTAAACTGACAGTCATGGTATAATGTGATGCCTGGTTGTCATTGTGAAAGCCTTAGGGGAGTGGCTTATGTGATGCAGCAGTGATGTCACAAAACCAGCTGACAACACAAAGCCACCACCCTCATAACTGCTGCTAACTTTACTAGAGTTGCCAGACTGACCCTGCTCTGCTAAGCTTCAGTAATCAGTTACATGTAAATATGTTATCTAATTTCTTTATTTCACAGCCAGCAAATTACAGTCTGCTTTACAGCCACATCTCTGTATATGTGCTGGTATGAAGAACAGTGACTACCTCCAACAAAAAATGCAAATGGCATCTGATGGGAGCTGCAGGTATGAACACCAATTACTATCAGTGGCGGATCATGGGTTATTCAAATGGGGGTTCACGCACCAGTTATGTAAAAAATATATATATATATATATATATATATATATATATTACACACACACTGTATATTAAAAAATAATATATATATATATATATATATTACATATTATATATATATATATATATATTACACACACTGTATATTAAAAAATAATATGTATATTTTACATATTACATATATATATATATATATATATTACACACACACTGTATATTAAATATATATATATATATATATATATATATTACACACACTGTATATTAAATATATATATATATGTATATATATATATATATATGTGTGCATATATATATATATATATATATATATATATATATATATATATATATATAGGTAGTCCTCAGTTTACGCCGTGGTTAGGTTCCAGAAGGAATGGTTGTAAAACCGTCGTAAATTGAAACCCAGTTTATAATGTAAGTCAATGGGAAGTGAGGGAGATAGGTTCCAGGCCCCTCTCAAAATTGTCAAAAGTAACACCTAATACATTATTTTTAAAGCTTTGAAATGAAGACTTTAAATGCTAAACAGCATTATAAACCTAATAAAATAATCACACAACACAGAATATATAATTAAACTAAGTTAAATGAACAAAATCATTTGCTAAACAGCATTATAAACCTAATACAATAATCACACAACACAGACTTCACTTGCATTTTTCTGCAAACAGTTCTTTCTATGCATTCCAATCTGGTTCCTTTGAAATCTGCTCGATAGCTCAGGTCTGGTTAAACTGATTAATTTCAGCTTGCTTGGCTTTGCTACAACACAACAGACAGCTCCATATACTGGCTATTTTAATAAATGCACTGCTTCTCAATGCTTTTCAATAGCAGTCACATGACTAGAAAAAAAGGTTGTTATTCTGAAACGGTGTAAATTGAACCGTTGTAAAACGAGGGCCACCTGTATATATATGTGTGTGTATTTATATATATATATATATATATATATATATATATATATATATATATATATGTATCAAACCAAAAATGTATTAAATACCTATGTGGTAAAATATCAGCCTAGTTTTTTTTCACAATTCACACACACACACACACACACATATATATATATATATATATATATATATATATATATATTACCCTCACACACAATCATATTATAGTGCTTGCTATATTACTTGAAGCCAGCAGATGTAAAAAAAAAAAAAAATTGTTATGCATCAGTAAAGAATATACATAACAAATGTAGTAAAAACGTTTTCCATCTTAGAAATCTTCACTGCTGTAATTCTCCCTGATCAGCTACACTGAACTGCTCTAATTGCTAAGTTGCTGCTGTTGCAGTCTACACTCTATCTTTATGCTGTAATAAGATCTGGAGTGAGTTTTTGCCTAAGTAGATATGATGATAAAGTAGGATAGTACTACTTTTTGTTCCACATGCGCGCAAGTCTGCAGCCCCTCCTTCCCTGACCACCAGACCGCTCTCTCAGTCTCTCATTGGCTAAGTAATGGCTATGCATTATGGGACTTGTAGTTAGTTCCTAGCCTTGGGAGCTCCCCCTGCTTTTTTGGGCAGAATAAATATAATTTTTCCAATGGGGGCTATTGGAGAAATTATATTTATTCAGCCAAAAAAAATATTTTCTTTCTTTTTTTCCCCAGGGGGCTCACATGCGGTTGTGATCATATGGAGGAGCCTCCACTGATTACTATAGGTAGTTTTTACCATGATCACCCCAACTCAGTAACTGAATGATACTAAGTAATATTTATATACATTTTAAAATAATACAGACAAATGACATAAGTAATAGCTTAAATGTTGTAGTTTCCTATGGACACCAGTACTCTGAGACAAAATATAGCATACAAACTGTACATAATAATGATCAATATTATCTTCACACCTTTATTTAAAAATACATATAATTTAATAAATATTTTAATTTTTAAAGTAATTATTTTAAACATATTATATAATTATAAGTATTATAATCATAACTGTAGGACACACCGATGCCTTCCTGTGCTTCCTCTAAATATCTTTATAAGACTTGCAGCTGGCAGAAAAGGCTTTAAACCAGCTTTAATGATGGTAATAATTACTGCGTCATTAGTCTGAAAATGCTCTAAAGCAAAGACTTCTATTAAAGGCCTATAATATAAACCCCACTGCATGGGTCTGCAATTTATATGCTGCAAAATCACTGGTGCTGGGACCCTCATGAAAAACTGTACTGTAAGGGGCCACATCTGATGCAGCTGTTTTTTCTGCTTGACCCGGGTGAAGAAAAGACAACTGGCGATCTGAAATAAATTCAGATCAGACTGATGCGCACTGGCCAGCAGTATACTCGCTGATGGCAGATGTCCTTCAAAGATTTTTATTTTACTAAACTGTAAGTATCTAAGGTAAGATTTTCTGAGATTAACAATGTTGTAAGCTCTTTGAGCAAGACATCTAATTACCACACTAGATTGTAAATACAGAACCTGCTCCAAGAGCCTACAGACATGTGCAGTGAGGTCATATAATTTCTCACTTTTGCGCTTTTCCTGTACTTTCCCATTTCATAAAAATCTTTAGCTTTAATTTGGTTTTGTATGTTTAAAGCTTTCTGTACTTTTCAAGGCTTAGTGATATAAGATATTCAAATCAACTCTGTGACACTAGAACTTGAATCATAAAACCAACAATAAAGCATAATTACACTTATACTGCTATAACTTTAATAAACTGATATGAAATAAAATTGAATGGCTTAAATCCACTCTCACTGCACATATCTCTATAATGTAATAAAGTAAAGGATCTTGGCGAAGAAAATACATTGATATGATTAATATGTTTTCACTTATATCCTAAATGCAATGCCTTGGCATAGGGATACCAGCACTAGGTTATAAGCACCTTGCAGCTGGTTTACAATTTTATCTGAGGACTGCAGCACCCTGGAACAAGGGCTATGACACTAAACTTGAATGTCTACAGTCACCGTGGGACAAGTACTACTGTTGGATTTTTTAAGCAGAGAGTCCTAATGAAGCACAAGATTTGATACTTCATGGGATGGTGCTGTATTTTATACCTCAGATTATAAACTGAAAAAAATAATGCATTATAAGGTACAGTGTGCCATGCACCTATCTACTTGCATTGGATAAAAAATCTTTACAAGATGTGCATAGACTGATTCATATCTGGCAAGCAGTATAACAAAGACTGGAATACTCTATGGCAGTGACAGGAAGATTGAAGATTTCAGAGGGACTAGTGTTATGTCACATGCTGAGTGCGGTCTTACATCAGGGAATTCTTTTTGTTCTCTACACTGTAAGTACCCAGAGGTAAGTTCTTCTTAAACACAAGATTGTAAGCTCTTTGAGTAAAGCACTTAAACACTAGATTGTAAGCTCCTTGGAACAGGGTCTGCACTTACACCCATTGAAATCCATAAGAGCAGGGACTCCCATTGTACCAGCTAAATGTATTGCTGTTAATAGAGTGAGATAAACCCTCCATTTAATTTAGTTTAGCAAGGAATAAATATGCAATAGATAAAATATACAAATTATCCCACAGTGTGTATTACTAATTCAAAATGCATTCTTAATATGGCACCCCTTATGCTCCTGTCAGTTTAAATCAGTAGTGTAGCAAACTGTGAAATACATGAAGCTTATATAACACAGCATCAACCATAGGCAGCCTGTTTCGCTACTTCGGGGCTCTTTCTCACTCAAGTCATTATGGTTGATGCTGATGTCCTCGAGCATTCCACCCTTTGATATAGGGCTGCCCATTAAATTGAAATGGATTTTGAATTATAAGTGTTGCACAGATAAGTATATTTGTTTTTTGCTACAATTGATACAATGGAGGGATGAGCCCCAAACGGGCCAAACAGGCTGTCTATGGTTGGTGCTGTTGTTCTGCTCAAGTATTAATTTCAAACTTTGTAAGTGGGGTTACGAAAATTAATGTATTCATCAGCAAAACTGGCATATAGCCGTAACCTAAAATCAATGCTTGAGTCCAATAACATAGCACCTACATCATACTGAAGAGCCCAAAGAGGGCAAAACAGCCTACCTATAGTGTAAAAACACTTTACATTTGTAGTATTACAAAGTATTATTCTCCTGCAAGACACCACTCTTTTTGCACTCGGTTTGTAAGTAAACAGAACTAAAATAAATAGTATAGAATACTATGGCTTCCATATATCATACGATTCGAGATTTTGCCTGATTTCCCAGTACCCAACATATTAAGAGGGTTAATACCTAAAACTATTAAATGGTCAGATGTTCTGCACATTTTTGATAGCAGCAACTGGATCACCTGAAAACCCCTAGCAGTTATGTCTATGCTTATTTCAGTGTAGGCTTCCATTTCCCAAGTTGCCTATTTGCCTCCTTTGTCAGTGTCGTAATGGTCTAGCTATCTATAATAAGACCACTACTTGGATAAACAGACAAGCCTCCCTTAGAAAATTTAACCCACACAATATAAATGTAAACTTCAAAATCCTCACATTTTCATATATGATGTAAAAAACAAGCTCATCACACTGTAATACACCTAGTAAAGAAAGCTTAATTACAGTATACTGAGAACTTGAAAAACTGCCCTATTAATACTTAGAAATCAGCTATTTATATATTTTAAATTGCACTTTTGATATCAAATATCTGGTGTCAGATCAAAGTAAATAAGTGAACAAAGAGGATAACTACATTATCTGTTTACAAACTGAATAATAAAGTATGAATTTTGCACATGTCTAGTAAATTCTTTATGTCTTGATAAAAAATATAGGGCCATATTACCAGTGGAGAGCAAAATATCGCTTATGTGAGCACAATATTTGCGCTCCACTCAGTAATACTAGCTCACGCAAATGTGCGCTGGTATTACAACTTAGGTGCAATGCAAACTCGTGTTCAAATTGCAGGGAAGCTTTGCGCTCACGAGAGCACGCTTCTATAGATTCCAATGGGAGCTTCTTTCTCATGCCGCAAGAGATGGCAGAGAACCTAGAGCAGTGAAGTGGGTAAGTTGTGCAGTGATGGGCAGCAAAATTGAAATATATGTGTATATGAATATATATGTTGCGGGTAAAGTAAGAAATTGGGTAATCCTAGTATTACCCAGGTAAACCTGACATTACCCAAGTGGCTGTGGGTAGAGCCCAATGCAACATGATAAATCTTCTCAGAGTGCATCGACTCACTGCATCAAACATATTTAGGATGCACTGTAATTCACACATCTTCATCTTTTTTGCCACTGCCTGTGGGGTTAAAGGGGGGTGAAGCCCCCTTGAAAACCTCATTCACCAAGGTTCACTTGAGGGGGATGCCAGAGGATCGACGAGGCGCAGTCCTTTAACCCCCAGGCAGAGGCAAAACAAAATAGTGTAGATGGGAGAATTACATTACATCAGGATTTACCCACAGCCGCTTAGTAATGTCAGGTTTACCGGGGTAATCCTAGGATTACCCAGATTCCTGACTTTACCTGTAACATATACATATATTTTAATGTGTTTATATGTGTATATACACATATTAACACATAAATGTATATGTATATAAGCATATACATATATATTTATAGAGAACACACAGTTCCCAAAGACCGCTTTGTAAAGTCACTTTTCAGTGCCTTTTTTTCCCTAACACCCCACACCTGCAAACTTTAACCCCTAAAAACTGCTTTATACAGTTATTTTTATCAAAAAAATAAACATGCTACTTTTTTGATTTATTCAAAAAACACTTAAAGGGACACTGAACCCAAATTGTTTCTTTCGTGATTCAGATAGAGCATGAAATTTTAAGCAACTTTCTAATTTACTCCTATTATCTAATTTTCTTAATTTTCTTGGTATCTTTATTTGAAATGCAAGAATGTAAGTTTAGATGCCGGCCCATTTTTGGTGAACAACCTGGGTTGTTCTTGCTGATTGGTGGGTAAATTCATCCATCAATAAAAAAGTGCTGTCCAGAGTCCTTAACTAATAAAAAAGCTTAGATACCTTCCTTTTCAAATAAAGATAGCAAGAGAACGAAGAAAAATAAGAGTAAATTAGAAAGTTGCTTAAAATTGCATGCTCTATCTGAATCATGAAAGAAAAAAATTGGGTTCAGTGTCCCTTTAAAGGGCCATAATACCCAAATGTTTAAACACTTGAAAGTGATGCAGTATAGCTGTTAAAAGCTGACTAGAAAATATCTCCTGAACATCTCTATGTAAAAAAGAAAGATATTTTACCTCAAAAGTTCCTCAGTAGCCACCTCCCATGGTAAAGGATTTCTAAGCAGCATATTAGTATGTCTGTCCTGGGACAGCTTAGGGGATGAGCCTCGTGAACTCTCATATTATTTCACCAATCAGGTAAAGGAAGCTTACTATGAAATCTCATGAGAGTTAAGTCAAATCTCATGAGATCACAGTAAAAAAGTTCATGACCTCAGCACTGCTAATGCTGATTGGCTGCTGTTCATTTCTTCATTTTTTTATTTTTTTTACCTGCAGATGAGCAACAGCTGAGTATAACTTTTTAGACAGAACTTACTCTGTTGAGCTGATGAGATTGTGAGGTAAAATATCTTCCTTTTTTACATAGAGATGCTCAGGTGATATTTTCCTGTCAGCTTTTTACAGTTATACTGCATCAGTTTCAAGTGATTTAGCATATGAATATTATGTCCCTTTAAGTTTGGGGGCAATTGGTGCACATTTTGAAAATTAACCAGAGAACTGCTATCAAGAGCTCACAGTAGCAATAACCAGTCACTTGTAATGGCTGGTTATTTATCGTGCGACCCTAAACGGGCGAATTCATCTAGCCCAACTTGCCAATAGTGAAAAAACACTTTACATTTGTAGTATTACAATGTATTATTCTCCTGCAAGACACAACTCTTTTTGTACTGGGTTTGTATGTAAGCGGAACTAAAATAAATTGTGTAGAATACTATGGCTTCTATATATCATAAGATTCAAGATTTTGCCTGATTTCCCAGTACCTGACATATTAAAAGGGTTACTACATAAAACTATTAAATGGTCAGATGTTCTGCACATATTTGCAATAAATATGTTTGTATATTTATATATGGGGACACAATGAATATCTGTTAATGATAGCAGCAACTGGATCTCCTGAAAACACCTAGCAGTTATGTCCGTGCTTATTTCAGTGCAGGTCTCCATTTCCCAAGTTTGTTTTATTTCATCTGTATAAACAATGGATGGATTGGTTAAACCTCTATAATTGATGTACAGAAGATTTGATATATGTTAATACCATCTCTATCCCTTTTATACACAAACTTTATACAATAATTTACCAGCATTAACTAAGGACATACATAAATAAATGTATTACTTAATCAGTAATACACAAAGATGCCTGGAAGGACAAAAGGACAGCCTTGTTTCTGAGCTTTAAAAATACAGCAAATACCAAACTCCGTATTGGCTTGAGAAAGGCTCTGACGAGCTGAAACGCGTTGCCGATATGGATTGGTTGCTAGAAGGTGACGTCATCCCGCATTGGTGGGCATGCTGTAAGGTTTGCATGGATACGAGGACGCATCGCATTAAGGAATACACACACCGCTGACCGACGTATCCACTCTTTGTTTGGTCCTATCGGATAAAGTCAAACATTTGACACAAAGGATATGCGGTAAGACTTTACCATTAAGGAGTATAATTTACCTAAATTAATCTGGAGGTTTACCTATGCCTAAAAGCAAATTGGATACAAAGGAATATAAGAACTGTAGCTATATATCACATATCAGAACTGTATCTATATACACGACTGCATTTTAAAGGTGCACACAGACTTTTTCGTAATTTCCCTCAGAGATACCCTAAAGGGAGATTTTAAGCATTATTTATTTAGTACTGAAGTTCATGCATGATTCAAACTAATTCGTTTTATTTATTTCAATAAAATATTACATTTTTTATACATTATTTGTGTGAGGTGTTTTTTTAACTATCCACCTATTGATGAAATTGTTAAATTAAAAAACGCAGAGGCTTATATCTTTTCAGATACTCCATGGTGTATCACAATAGGTTTATTATGTGATTTTATTTTATTCTATATGTAAGATTACCTTTTTAATAGCATATATATATTTTATATTTTGTGCTTGTATATTTTTAGATTTTAAGCCTAAAATATTTTTGGGCGCTTCATATTAAATATTCCCTCTTTTTGCTATATCTTTTTGTATCAGGTTTTGGATTGCCTGCTATCTAATGTTAAGCATAATCTAACGGCTAGATTTAGAGTTGGGCGGTAGCCGTCAAAACCAGCGTTAGAGGCTCCTAACGCTGGTTTTTACCGCCCTCTGGTATTTGGAGTCAGTCAGGAAAGGATCTAACGCTCACTTTGCAGCCGCGACTTTTCCATACCGCAGATCCCCCTACGCCATTTGCCTATCCTATCTTTTCAATGGGATCTTTCTAACGCCGGTATTTAGAGTCGTGGCTGAAGTAAGCGTTAGAAATCTAACGACAAAACTCCAGCCGCAAAAAAAAGTCAGTAGTTAAGATCTTTCTGGGCTAACGCCGGTTTATAAAGCTCTTAACTACTGTGCTCTAAAGTACACTAACACCCATAAACTACCTATGTACCCCTAAACCGAGGTCCCCCCACATCGCCGCCACTCTATTAATTTTTTTTAACCCCTAATCTGCCGCTCCGTACACTGCTGCCAGCTACATTATCCCTATGTACCCCTAATCTGCAGCCCCTAACATCGCCGACCACTATGTTATATTTATTAACCCCTAATCTGCCGCCCCCGCTATCGCTAACACCTGCATATTATTATTAACCCCGAATCTGCCGCTCCATACACCGGCGCCAGCTACATTATACCTATGTACCCCTAATCTGCTGCCCCTAACACAGCCGACCCCTATATTATATTTATTAACCCCTAATCTGCCCCCCACAACGTTGCCTCCACCTACCTATAATAATTAACCCCTAATCTGCCGACCGGATCTCACCGCTACTATAATAACATAATTTATGTAAGAACTTACCTGATAAATTCATTTCTTTCATATTAGCAAGAGTCCATGAGCTAGTGACGTGTGGGATATACATTCCTACCAGGAGGGGCAAAGTTTCCCAAACCTCAAAATGCCTATAAATACACCCCTCACCACACCCACAATTCAGTTTAACGAATAGCCAAGAAGTGGGGTGATAAGAAAAAAGAAGTGCGAAAGCATATAAAATAAGGAATTGGAATAATTGTGCTTTATACAAAAAAATCATAACCACCCCAAAAAAAGGGCGGGCCTCATGGACTCTTGCTAATATGAAAGAAATGAATTTATCAGGTAAGTTCTTACATAAATTATGTTTTCTTTCATGTAATTAGCAAGAGTCCATGAGCTAGTGACGTGTGGGATAATGATTACCCAAGATGTGGATCTTTCCACACAAGAGTCACTAGAGAGGGAGGGATAAAATAAAGACAGCCAATTCCTGCTGAAAATAATCCACACCCAAAATAAAGTTTAACGAAAAACATAAGCAGAAGATTCAAACTGAAACCGCTGCCTGAAGTACTTTTCTACCAAAAACTGCTTCAGAAGAAGAAAATACATCAAAATGGTAGAATTTAGTAAAAGTATGCAAAGAGGACCAAGTTGCTGCTTTGCAAATCTGATCAACCGAAGCTTCATTCCTAAACGCCCAGGAAGTAGAAACTGACCTAGTAGAATGAGCTGTAATTCTCTGAGGCGGAGTTTTACCCGACTCAACATAGGCAAGATGAATTAAAGATTTCAACCAAGATGCCAAAGAAATGGCAGAAGCTTTCTGGCCTTTTCTAGAACCGGAAAAGATAACAAATAGACTAGAAGTCTTTCTGAAAGATTTAGTAGCTTCAACATAATATTTCAAAGCTCTAACAACATCCAAAGAATGCAACGATTTCTCCTTAGAATTCTTAGGATTAGGACATAATGAAGGAACCACAATTTCTCTACTAATGTTGTTGGAATTCACAACTTTAGGTAAAAATTCAAAAGAAGTTCGCAACACCGCCTTATCCTGATGAAAAATCAGAAAAGGAGACTCACAAGAAAGAGCAGATAATTCAGAAACTCTTCTGGCAGAAGAGATGGCCAAAAGGAACAAAACTTTCCAAGAAAGTAATTTAATGTCCAATGAATGCATAGGTTCAAACGGAGGAGCTTGAAGAGCCCCCAGAACCAAATTCAAACTCCAAGGAGGAGAAATTGACTTAATGACAGGTTTTATACGAACCAAAGCTTGTACAAAACAATGAATATCAGGAAGAATAGCAATCTTTCTGTGAAAAAGAACAGAAAGAGCAGAGATTTGTCCTTTCAAAGAACTTGCGGATAAACTTTTATCTAAACCATCCTGAAGAAACTGTAAAATTCTCGGAATTCTAAAAGAATGCCAAGAAAAATGATGAGAAATACACCAAGAAATATAAGTCTTCCAGACTCTATAATATATCTCTCTAGATACAGATTTACGAGCCTGTAACATAGTATTAATCACAGCGTCAGAGAAACCTCTTTGACGAAGAATCAAGCGTTCAATCTCCATACCTTTAAATTTAAGGATTTCAGATCCTGATGGAAAAAAGGACCTTGTGACAGAAGGTCCGGTCTTAACGGAAGAGTCCACGGTTGGCAAGAGGCCATCCGGACAAGATCCGCATACCAAAACCTGTGAGGCCATGCCGGAGCTACCAGCAGAACAAACGAGCATTCCTTCAGAATCTTGGAGATTACTCTTGGAAGAAGAACTAGAGGCGGAAAGATATAGGCAGGATGATACTTCCAAGGAAGTGATAATGCATCCACTGACTCCGCCTGAGGATCCCGGGATCTGGACAGATACCTGGGAAGTTTCTTGTTTAGATGGGACGCCATCAAATCTATTTCTGGAAGTTCCCACATTTGAACGATCTGAAGAAATACCTCTGGGTGAAGAGACCATTCACCCGGATGCAACGTTTGGCGACTGAGATAATCCGCTTCCCAATTGTCTACACCTGGGATATGAACCGCAGAGATTAGACAGGAGCTGGATTCCACCCAAACCAAAATTCGAGATACTTCTTTCATAGCCAGAGGACTGTGAGTTCCTCCTTGATGATTGATGTATGCCACAGTTGTGACATTGTCTGTCTGAAAACAAATGAACGATTCTCTCTTCAGAAGAGGCCAAAACTGAAGAGCTCTGAAAATTGCACGGAGTTCCAAAATATTGATCGGTAATCTCACCTCCTGAGATTCCCAAACTCCTTGTGCCGTCAGAGATCCCCACACAGCTCCCCAACCTGAGAGACTTGCATCTGTTGAAATTACAGTCCAGGTCGGAAGCAAAAAAGAAGCCCCCTGAATTAAACGATGGTGATCTGTCCACCACGTTAGAGAGTGTCGAACAATCGGTTTTAAAGATATTAATTGAGATATCTTTGTGTAATCCTTGCACCATTGATTCAGCATACAAAGCTGAAGAGGTCGCATGTGAAAACGAGCAAAGGGGATCGCGTCCGATGCAGCAGTCATAAGACCTAGAATCTCCATGCATAAGGCTACCGAAGGGAATGATTGTGACTGAAGGTTTCGACAAGCTGCCATCAGTTTTAGACGCCTCTTGTCTGTTAAAGACAGAGTCATGGACACTGAATCTATTTGGAAACCCAGAAAGGTTACCCTTGTCTGAGGAATCAATGAACTTTTTGGTAAATTGATCCTCCAACCATGATCTTGAAGAAACAACACAAGTCGATTCGTATGAAATTCTGCTAAATGTAAAGACTGAGCAAGTACCAAGATATCGTCCAAATAAGGAAATACCACAATACCCTGTTCTCTGATTACAGACAGAAGGGCACCGAGAACCTTTGTAAAAATTCTTGGAGCTGTAGCAAGGCCAAACGGCAGAGCCACAAACTGGTAATGCTTGTCCAGAAAAGAGAATCTCAGGAACCGATAATGATCCGGATGAATCGGAATATGCAGATATGCATCCTGTAAATCTATTGTGGACATATAATTCCCTTGCTGAACAAAAGGCAAGATAGTCCTTACAGTTACCATCTTGAACGTTGGTATCCTTACATAACGATTCAATATTTTTAGATCCAGAACTGGTCTGAAGGAATTCTCCTTCTTTGGTACAATGAAGAGATTTGAATAAAACCCCATCCCCTGTTCCTGAACTGGAACTGGCATAATTACTCCAGTCAACTCTAGATCTGAAACACAATTCAGAAATGCTTGAGCTTTTACTGGATTTACTGGGACACGGGAAAGAAAAAATCTCTTTGCAGGAGGTCTCATCTTGAAACCAATTCTGTACCCTTCTGAAACAATGTTCTGAATCCAAAGATTGTGAACAGAATTGATCCAAATTTTTTTGAAAAAACGTAACCTGCCCCCTACCAGCTGAGCTGGAATGAGGGCCGCACCTTCATGTGGACTTAGAAGCAGGCTTTGCCTTTCTGGCTGGCTTGGATTTATTCCAGATTGGAGATGGTTTCCAAACTGAAACTGCTCCTGAGGATGAAGGATCAGGTTTTTGTTCTTTGTTGAAACGAAAGGAACGAAAACTATTATTAGCTCTGTTTTTACCCTTAGATTTTTTATCCTGTGGTAAAAAAGTTCCTTTCCCACCAGTAACAGTTGAAATAATAGAATCCAACTGAGAACCAAATAATTTGTTACCCTGGAAAGAAATGGAAAGTAGAGTTGATTTAGAAGCCATATCAGCATTCCAAGTCTTAAGCCATAAAGCTCTTCTAGCTAAAATAGCTAGAGACATAAACCTGACATCAACCCTGATAATATCAAAGATGGCATCACAGATAAAATTATTAGCATGCTGAAGAAGAATAATAATATCATGAGAATCATGATGTGTTACTTGTTGCGCTAAGGTTTCCAACCAAAAAGTTGAAGCTGCAGCAACATCAGCCAAAGATATAGCAGGTCTAAGAAGATTACCTGAACACAGATAAGCTTTTCTTAGAAAGGATTCAATTTTCCTATCTAAAGGATCCTTAAACGAAGTACCATCTGACGTAGGAATAGTAGTACGTTTAGCAAGGGTAGAAATAGCCCCATCAACTTTAGGGATTTTGTCCCAAAATTCTAATCTGTCAGACGGCACAGGATATAATTGCTTAAAACGTTTAGAAGGAGTAAATGAATTACCCAATTTATCCCATTCTTTGGAAATTACTGCAGAAATAGCATTAGGAACAGGAAAAACTTCTGGAATAACCACAGGAGATTTAAATACCTTATCCAAACGTTTAGAATTAGTATCAAGAGGACCAGAATCCTCTATTTCTAAAGCAATTAGAACTTCTTTAAGTAAAGAACGAATAAATTCCATTTTAAATAAATATGAAGATTTATCAGCATCAACCTCTGAGACAGAATCCTCTGAACCAGAAGAGTCATCAGAATCAGAATGATGATGTTCATTTAAAAATTCATCTGTAGGGAGAGAAGTTTTAAAAGATTTTTTACGTTTACTAGAAGGAGAAATAACAGACATAGCCTTCTTTATGGATTCAGAAACAAAATCTCTTATGTCATCAGGAACATTCTGCACCTTAGATGTTGAAGGAACTGCAACAGGCAATGGTACTTTACTAAAGGAAATATTATCTGCATTAACAAGTTTGTCATGACAATCAATACAAACAACAGCTGGAGGAATAGCTACCAAAAGTTTACAGCAGATACACTTAGCTTTGGTAGATCCAGCACTAGACAGCGATTTTCCTGTAGTATCTTCTGACTCAGATGCAACGTGAGACATCTTGCAATATGTAAGAGAAAAAACAACAACATATAAAGCAAAATTGATCAAATTCCTTAAATGACAGTTTCAGGAATGGGAAAAAATGCCAAAGAACAAGCTTCTAGCAACCAGAAGCAATGAAAAATGAGACTTAAATAATGTGGAGACAAAAGCGACGCCCATATTTTTTAGCACCAAATAAGACGCCCACATTATTTGGCGCCTAAATGCTTTTGGCGCCAAAAATGACGCCACATCCGGAACGCCGACATTTTTGGCGCAAAATAACGTCAAAAAATGACGCAACTTCCGGCGACACGTATGACGCCGGAAACGGAAAAGAATTTTTGCGCCAAAAAAGTCTGCGCCAAGAATGACGCAATAAAATGAAGCATTTTCAGCCCCCGCGAGCCTAACAGCCCACAGGGAAAAAAGTCAAATTTTTGAAGGTAAGAAAAAATGATTAAATCAAAATGCATTATCCCAAATATGAAACTGACTGTCTGAAAAATAAGGAAAGTTGAACATTCTGAGTCAAGGCAAATAAATGTTTGAATACATATATTTAGAACTTTATAAACAAAGTGCCCAACCATAGCTTAGAGTGTCACAGAAAATAAGATTTACTTACCCCAGGACACTCATCTACATGTTTGTAGAAAGCCAAACGAGTACTGAAACGAGAATCAGCAGAGGTAATGGTATATATAAGAGTATATCGTCGATCTGAAAAGGGAGGTAAGAGATGAATCTCTACGACCGATAACAGAGAACCTATGAAATAGACCCCTTAGAAGGAGATCACTGCATTCAAATAGGCAATACTCTCCTCACATCCCTCTGACATTCACTGCACACTGAGAGGAAAACCGGGCTCCAACTTGCTGCGGAGCGCATATCAACGTAGAATCTAGCACAAACTTACTTCACCACCTCCATCGGAGGCAAAGTTTGTAAAACTGAATTGTGGGTGTGGTGAGGGGTGTATTTATAGGCATTTTGAGGTTTGGGAAACTTTGCCCCTCCTGGTAGGAATGTATATCCCACACGTCACTAGCTCATGGACTCTTGCTAATTACATGAAAGAAAAATGTATTAACCCCTAAAGCTAAGTCTAACTCTAACCCTAACACCCCCCTAACTTAAATATAATTTAAATCTAACAAAATAAATTAACTCTTATTAAATAAATTATTCCTATTTAAAGCTAAATACTTACCTGTAAAATAAACCCTAATATAGCTACAATATAAATAATAATTATATTGTAGCTATCTTAAGATTAATATTTATTTTACATGCAACTTTGTAATTATTTTAACCAGGTACAATAGCTATTAAATAGTTAATAATTATTTAATAGTTACCTAGTTAAAATAATTACAAAATTACCTGTAAAATAAATCCTAACACTACACTATCAATAAATTAATTAAATACAATACCTACAAATAAATACAATGAAATAAACTAACTAAAGTACAAAAAATAAAAAAGAACTAAGTTACAAAAAATAAAAAAATATTTACAAACATTAGAAAAATATTACAACAATTTTAAACTAATTACACCTACTCTAAGCCCCCTAATAAAATAACAAAGCCCCCCAAAATAAAAAAATGCCATACCCTATTCTAAATTAAAATAGAAAAGCTCTTTTACCTTACCAGCCCTGAAAAGGGCCCTTTGCGGGGCATGCCCCAAAGAATTCAGCTCTTTTGCCTGTAAAAAAAAAACATACAATACCCCCCCCAACATTACAACCCACCACCCACATACCCCTAATCTAACCCAAACCCCCCTTAAATAAACCTAACACTAAGCCCCTGAAGATCTCCCTACCTTGTCTTCACCTCACCGGGTTCAGTGATCGGTCCAGAAGAGGGTCCGAAGTCTTGATCCAAGCGGCGGCTGAAGAACTCCATCATCGGGCTGAAGTCGGAAGTCCATCATCGGGATGAATATCTTCTTATCGATATTTATACTCTGAGCCCTGGTTCAGAATCTTACCCCCTCCCTAACAACGTTTGTTAAATCAAAGCGCTCATCTCATAAGCTCAATTGTAGAAGCAAGGAATCTTGCTCTAATTTAAGTAACTGTTAAACTTGACATCTATACATGAGTTGGTATTCTATAGCTTAACTCTAGGAGGGAGAGGAGAATAGAGAGGGTTGGGGAGAAAGAGAAGGGAACAGTGGAAAGAGAAGGGGGAGATTCAACAGAAGGAAAGAAGGGGGAAAGGAAAGGGGTGAAGCCAGAAAGTTGGTCTCTAAGAAAGAATTAAAATCTTATTAATCTCGCTCTAAGCACTCCCCCGCTTAACCATATTTATACCATAGAAGCTAGGAATGTAGTGGTGAACTGCTAAGAAGAGAAGAGGGGGAAAAATTTCTTCTTTGTTTCTTTTCCTTTTTTTTTCTTTCTCTTTTCTTCTCTTTTTTTCCCTTTCTCAATTGCTGTTAAACAAGAGGCTTTGTACATCAGCTTTAATTTATTAATAGAAATGTTGTAATTATTATGTAGCAGAGAACTGGTTTAGGTGTTGCTACTTGGATTGAGTTTTTTTGTGTCAAGGGGTACTTGCTAAACTAAATTGTTTGATTCAACTGCCCATGCATAGAGACAGATAACCTGTCATTTGTGAGGTTCAATTGTTAAAATAATAGCTGATAAGAACTGATAAATTGTTTTGTTTAGGCTAAAACTTTTGGCACCAAACGTGCAATTTTTTACCCCTGCTCCTCCCCTCCTCTCTGTCTCTTGCCTTGCTCTCCTTCTGAATTTAACATTATCAACTGTCTGCCCATATCAAGATTAGAACACTCACTACTCTTTATCCCCTAGCCATCCTCGGGAGTGGGGGAGGGAGGGGGAGGGGGAGAGGGGGTAGAGGAGAGGGGAAAATAAAAAGGAAAAACTCTATAAGAACACTTGAGTATTAATACCCTGCACCTACTGCCGGAACCTATTACTGCCTATATTAGAGTACCTGCACTTCTTGGCTCCCTGTGCCCCATTACACAAGTTTTTTACCTCCTCCACACCGTCACATCCTCACTTTTAGTTAATTAATAATCCTTCACGTCATAATTCATGTCCACATATTTTTCACTCCGTACCCCCCCCCCTTTTAGTAGCTGCACCTACTCACTGGAAACGTTTTATTAAACGTCTCCCCTCTCACTTTCATAATTAATCACGTGGCACATGGATAAATTCCTTTCTAACCCTTCTAAGACACCTTCTCTAACTATGGCAGGTAGGCATAGGGATAGGAAACTCAAGAGCACACAGGACCTTGCTACTGAGTCTCAAATAACCCCTACTAATACCTCAATAATACCAGAAACTATCAATATGCAGACTTTAGTAACTAGCATTTCAGACGCACTTACACCTAAATTTGAGACACTTAAATCAGAAATCAAACAAGATATTTCCTCCCTAACTCAAGTGGTTAGAGAGTTCTCGAATAGGTTGCAGGAAGTAGAGCAGAGGGTCTCTGACTTGGAAGACCTAGCAACATCACACAGTGCCAAACTTGAGACCTCAACTAAAAACTTGCAAAAAATAATTGACAGGCTGGAAGATCTGGAAAATCGTTCCAGACGAAACAATATATGAATAATAGGTCTCCCAGAGGGAAAACAATTTGAAAATCTTAGTCTTTTCATTTCTGACACACTCACTAAAGCTTTAAAAATTTCACCTACATACCCTCCGATCATAGTCGAAAGAGCCCACAGAATAGGTGCCCCCCGCTTAGATAATAGTAACGGAAGCAGGCCTAGACCTGTTATTGCAAGGCTACTTAACTATCAAGACAAGAATTTACTATTGCAGCACTTCCGTAAAAATCAGCCAATCCTTATAGAGGACAACAGGATCTTGATTTTTCAAGACTTCTCGGCTGATACAGCCTCTAAAAGAAGAGAGCTGGCCCCGATCTGCTCTAAGTTTATTTAACATGGTTACAGAGCTGCTCTGATCTACCCCTCTAAACTTAGAGTGGTAGTAAAGGAGACAACATATATATTTGAGGAAGGCCAAGCGGCGGAAAATTTCTTTAAGACACTAGATATATAAATACATGATTGAATAATTTTATTTAACATTCAGAAGATAGACCCTATGGTGAAGGTAGCTATGGGACTGGGGATTGGGATTTCCCCCTTTCCTTATTCTTGTTTTTCCTTATTCTTCCTTTTCTCCTTTTTTTTTTTTTTTTTTTCTATTCTCTCTCCTCCTCGCTCTCTGCCTGTCCCTTTTCCCTTGTCCTTTTTCCTTCTCTCTCTGCCTCCCATAAATAAATTATGCAAAAATTGGATAAACTCAAATTAGTATCCTGGAATGTAGGGGGAATTTCATCTCCCATTAAATGGAAGGCAATCTTAACACACCTACGGAAAGCTCAGGTTGACATTGGGTTCATACAGGAAACCCATTTTAACCCATGAACCTTACACTTCATGGGTAAGGGAAGTTTTTGCAGCTCCAAGCTCTGGAAAAAAACGAGGGGTGGCTATACTTATAGGGAAAAGAGCCCAAGTGGAGATTTTACACTCTGAGACCGACCCTGGGAGGAGGTTTGTCTTTGTCAAAATGAAAGCAGATCAAGTGATGTATACACTCTGCAATGTTTATGGCCCGAATACAACTGACCCTGAGTTTTGGGATCTGATACAGGCCAAACTCCTACTAACCAGTCAAGGCTACCTAATCTTGGGAGGAGACTTTAATATGGCCCCACAATGCCCTATAGACAGACTTAGAAGAAACACCAAGCTCTTAAAACAGAAAAAAGATAGTCTTGATTTTAAAATGTTTAATAAAATTAAGCAGAACCTTGCAATACGTGACATTTGGAGAACTCAGAATCCTGATACTCAGGATTTTACCTGTCCCTCCAAAGCTCACAAAACGTTATCTAGGATTGATTTATTTTTAACTGACGAACGGTTAAGCACTACAAAGGTAAAAGCAAGGATAATGCTGATATTTTTGTCCGACCACGGGCCTATTTTTCTTAAGCTTTATTTTGGTTAACCAAAACCTAAGACATTACGATTCTTCTTCCCTTATTATCTTGTTGCTGACTTAAAATTCAAAGAATGGCTCAGGAACAAATTTAAGGAATACGTTCATTTTAACAGCAACTACATAGGGCGCCCGGATATCTTCTGGGAAACTGCCAAAGCAGTTCTCAGAGGCGAAATTACTGCATATATTGCTATACAAAATAAGAGAAGGAAGGCAAGAGAGAAGGAAGTATGTAATTCATTGATCAACTCTTATAATCTTTTTTTACTTGAAAGAACCCCCTTAAACTGGGCAAGATATGTTCATGCTAAAACCGCAAGAGACACTTTTTTTATAACTCAAGAAGCTCATAAAGAGCTTAGATTGCAAGCAAAAATGTATAGATTTGGTAACAAATCAGGTAAAATGTTAGCCAAACTGATTAAAAATGAGAATAAAAAACCTATTATAGACAAAACCCAGCATAATGGGAAACAGCTATTAAAGCCCGAAGAAATCTCAAATTTATTTTTTCAATACTTCTAGGAATTATACACAAGCAAAGGCTATGATACAGAAAAAGCTACTGAATTCTGGAACAAAATTACATACCCTACAGCAACTTCCGAAGCAATTGATAGCCTCAATTCTCCCATCACAAGGGAAGAAATTGAAGAAATGATCACTAAACTCTCCCTTAACAAAGCTGCTGGTCCGGATGGCTTACAAAATTTCTACAAAATCTTATCAACAGAGATAATCCCTTACCTGGGCAATTTGTACAATGATATTTTTATTAACGATAAACAGGTCACGCCCTCTTTCTCCTCCTCATTTACTACCCTGATCTTAAAAGAGGGGAAGACCCTACTTGCAAAGAGTCTTATAGACTAATTGCCTTATTAAATTCGGACTACAAAATCTTGTCCTCAATCCTAGCAACCAGGCTTCAGACTATCTTATCAAAAATAATCCACCCGGACCAAGCCGGCTTCCTTAATAATCGTAACTCTACAACAAAAATTAGGGAATTACTTGTCACAATGGAACTTATCCAGAAGTTCCCTATAGGAGTGGCAGGGGGAGAGGACCTTCCGGATCTGGCCATCTTGTCAATCGACGCAGAAAAGGCTTTTGACTCATAAACATATAACAACTTCTCTAATAAAATTTGGGATCAAGGGTAATCTCCCCAAATTTGTAGAGAACGTATATAATCAATCTTATACAAGCCTGATAATCAATAACAATGTCTCTCCCTCATTTGCATTGAACAGGGGCACATGCCAGGGCTGTCCTCTCTCCCCACTTCTCTCTGACATAGCCATAGAACCTTTGGCAATTATGATAAGGAAATTTCTGGATGGCATAAAAGTCCGAAAACATGAAATAAAAACCGGGCTGTATGCAGATGATCTACTTGTTTATCTGTCTAATACTGATCTGAATATACCAAAACTCTTGCGAATTACCGATCACTTTGGCGCCTTCTCGGGGTATAAAGTAAATGCATCAAAATCTGAGTTGTTTTGGCTTAGGAAAAGTACTAGTCGTAATTCAGATTTCCCTTTCAGAGTGGTAACAGAATCCTTCAAATATTTAGGGATTCATATCCCAATTAACTTGGGAGATTTATATAAAGTAAATATAACTCCAATGCTCGCTTACATAAAAGAAAGACTCAAAACCTGGCATAATTTACCATTGTCAATATCTGGTCGGTTAGCACTATTTAAGATGGTCCTCCTCCCAAAGCTGCTTTATGTCCTTCAGAATGTCCCAGTAATCTTACTAGAAAAAGATGTTCGGTCAATGAATTCCTCAATTAGAAAATTTATCTGGCAGGGGAAAAGATCTAAGATATCCTTCTTTAAAAAAGGAGAGGTTTTGTAAGGGCGCTAATAGCTGAAGATACTTTTGTGAAATTTGTGTGAAAATTGTTGTCTGTAATGGATATCAGTGATAAATCTTTAGAGTATTGATAAAGTCAGATCAGAAAAGTTTCTAAAAGACAAGTGGTTTATTGATTACAATATGATTAAAAAGATTTTTTAGAGACGTCTCTAGTACAATTCGATCAGAAAAAGTTAAAAAAACATGAAAATAAAAGTAGTACTGATTAGTTCTTCATGAGAAATATTAGTTTACTGCTTATTTTATTGGTTACTCGAAAAATATCTACTGTGATGTGACTAAGCAATTTGCCAAGATTTCTCGTGAGTATTTCAGAGTTCATAGGGTTACACATAAACTTCCATTTAAAATTCACATATCAACTTGATAAAACTTGTGTATAAAGTGGGGCTTAAAGTAGAGCTGTGCATGAGAAAAAATATTAATTAAAGTTGTATCTTTGTACCAAATTAGATCAGGCCTTTGTGTTAATTTCACAACAAACTTTGAGAAATAATTATCATGTCCATATGTATGAACCAAGAGAAATGTCCAGTAATCTTATATTGCAAGTATCTTAAGATTGCAGTTTGCAACTTTATCAAGATAAAGCTCCTGGAGGGAGTGAAACGCGTAGAAGTTAAAGACTGCATACTTGACTCCACTATTATCTGAGCCGAATGAACCAACCCGGGTTGATTGTTAATAAAGGACACTAAAGAGAAACATCATTGGAACCTGCGTGCGAACAGCACTAAGTGCAGGTGAATTTATCTTCATTAGATACATCTCCACTGATCGGTACCTAATAAGTACTAAGTATCAGAAATAAGAAGAAATTTGCATACCTAGTATCGGATGCAAGGAGGTATTCTGCATATTTACAATTGTCTAAGCAGTGATTGGCAGACGCAAGACAAGCCCCCACACATCGGGTGTGACGTCAGACGCCAACAACACGAGGACACTGTCAGAAGTACCGAGCCGCAGGACGCACAGGATACCCTGCTTTTGTTCACGCATACGATAAGGTACCATCCGTATGAGAGTTGCAAACTGCAATCTTAAGATACTTGCAATATAAGATTACTGGACATTTCTCTTGGTTCATACATATGGACATGATAATTATTTCTGAAAGTTTGTTGTGAAATTAACACAAAGGCCTGATCTAATTTGGTACAAAGATACAACTTTAATTAATATTTTTTCTCATGCACAGCTCTACTTTAAGCCCCACTTTATACACAAGTTTTATCAAGTTGATATGTGAATTTTAAATGGAAGTTTATGTGTAACCCTATGAACTCTGAAATACTCACGAGAAATCTTGGCAAATTGCTTAGTCACATCACAGTAGATATTTTTCGAGTAACCAATAAAATAAGCAGTAAACTAATATTTCTCATGAAGTACTAATCAGTACTACTTTTATTTTCATGTTTTTTTAACTTTTTCTGATCGAATTGTACTAGAGACGTCTCTAAAAAATCTTTTTAATCATATTGTAATCAATAAACCACTTGTCTTTTAGAAACTTTTCTGATCTGACTTTATCAATACTCTAAAGATTTATCACTGATATCCATTACAGACAACAATTTTCACACAAATTTCACAAAAGTATCTTCAGCTATTAGCGCCCTTACAAAACCTCTCCTTTTTTCACGACACATTACTTTTAGACTGAAGGATCTAAAAACACTGTAAGGGGTTTGATACGTTATTTCACCAGCGCACTATTTTCCCACACTCCTTCATATCCTTCTTTAAATTGGCTGTGCCAAGAGAGCTGGGAGGCCTAGCATTACCAAACTTGAGATCTTATAATTTATGTTTCCTAGCCCGCATAGTAGTGGATTGGATTTTTTCTAAGAACTATGTTTTAAATAACGAACTTGAATTAAATATATGCGAACCGTTCTTACCAACAGCTATGGCACACTCTGAGCCAAAAGACCTGCCAACAGGCATTAAAGAACTTAAAACCATAATGAACCCTCTTAAAGCATGGTATAAGTTAACTAAATCTCTCTCAATAAATAGTACAGCTTCAAAATATCTTCCCTTGATAGGAAATCCCAATTTCCAAGCAGGCTTAGATTCGTTGGTTTTCAATAGGTGGCACAATAATGGCTTAGATAGGGCTATATACTTAATTGACCAAGATAGAAAGTGCGTTAAGTCCTTTGAGGAGCTGAAGAACGAATTCAATCTGTCAAATAAAGATTTCTTTGCTTATCTGCAGATAAGGCATTATGTCCTTGATCTTATCAAAAAGGCTGGCTGGGGCTGGACCCTTGGCAAACTCGAAAACTGGCTAACAATAACCAAAAACGGCTCCATGTCCATCGCCCCCTGCTATTATACTTTGGGCATTAACAAAGGCACTCCTAACATGGAGAGTCTGGCTTTGGCTTGGAATGCCCTAATTCCACATTATAATATTGAGCTGAAAACTCTTCAATTATCAGTGAGCAAAGTAGCAAGGACTACCCTCTCTACCACTTGGCGTGATGCACATTTAAAACTTTTGCACAGGGCATACTTCACCCCGGAAAGAGGTCTCAGAGTTCGAAATCAGGAATTTAACAAATGCCCTAAATGTTCCTACCCTGCTGCAGATCTGATTCACATGTTTTGGAAATGTCCTAGGATAAGAAATCTATGGAGTAAGCTAGAATACTGGCTTAAGAACAAACTAAAAACCGAATCATTAGCTCTCTCATTGTATCATATTATACTATACTATAAAATCTGAGGATGGACATCAGCCCAATGAGAAATTAGTAAACTTGTCCATCTTAGCCACCAGATACTTGATCTGCAAGAAATGGAAATCGAGATTGTTACCAACTATCCCTGAAATTAGGAATCATTTAAAGAAACAATGTGTGTTGGAACAAAGAAATACAAACATAGATAATGAATCTGACGTAAGGAATTGTTTTGATAAATGGGCAGCACTTATTAAGATATTCCCTGAGAGAGAAATTGATTATTTGATTTTTCCATTTAAGAACTCAGAGATAGTTCTGCTCGGTATTTGGTAAACGTGGTGGGAGGCAGAGAGATTTGGAATATCCCCCTTCTTTTTTGTCTCCCCTCCCCCTCTTTGAGGATTTTGTATCTTCTCTCCCCCCCCCTTTTTTTTTCTCTTCTTCTCTCTCTTTTTTCTTCTCTTTTTTTCTCCTCTCTTTTTCCCTTTTTTTCTTTTCTTTCTTTTTCTTATATAAAATATAAAATTCCAACAATGAGTAATAAACAAAATGGTAAATATTCGTGCTTCAGATCAACTAATTGTGCATATGACCTGGTTTAAATATCCTATGTATGCCTGCTATTCTGTTTTTTTTATCTTGATGTAATGTGTACGATACTAAAAATATTTTTCTTTTTTGTTCTTTTTACTATGGATTCTGTACTCATGGTTGGTTATAAATAAATGATTTTAAAAAAAATTGCATGCTATGTCTGACTATGCATGCAGATACAGTGCGGATCAGGTCCGCCAGACCTCGCTGAATATGGAGAGCAATACGCTCTCCGTATTCAGCATTGCACCAGTAGCTCACAAGAGCTGCTGGTGCAACGCCGCCCCCTGCAGAATCGCATCCAATTGGTTGCCAGCAGGGGGGTGTCAATCAACCCGATCGCACTCGATCGGGTCAAATTGCGGCGATGTCTGTCCGCCTGCTCAGAGCAGGCGGACAGGTTATGGAGCAGCGGTCTTTAGACCGCTGCTTCATAACTGGTGTTTCTGGCAAGCCTGCAGGCTCGCCAGTAACACGGGGCCTCAAGCTCTATCCGGAGCTTGATAGATATGCCCCAATGCCTGTGTCCAAACACTGATAAGAGGGGTGGAGTTGGCTGCTCCAGGCAGATTAGCTATGTAATTAATTTTGCTTATTTTTGAAAATTATTTTAAAATACTTGCCAGTAATTTCTAAACAATTTTTAATTAATTAGCCCTTTTAGAATATGCACAGATCTCATCCTGTTTGATTTCCCTTTAAGGTGAGCTTGCAAGCTATACAGGGAGTGCAGAATTATTAGGCAAATGAGTATTTTGACCACATCATCCTCTTTATGCATGTTGTCTTACTCCAAGCTGTATAGGCTCGAAAGCCTACTACCAATTAAGCATATTAGGTGATGTGCATCTCTGTAATGAGAAGGGGTGTGGTCTAATGACATCAACACCCTATATCAGGTGTGCATAATTATTAGGCAACTTCCTTTCCTTTGGCAAAATGGGTCAAAAGAAGGACTTGACAGGCTCAGAAAAGTCAAAAATAGTGAGATATCTTGCAGAAGGATGCAGCACTCTTAAAATTGCAAAGCTTCTGAAGCGTGATCATCGAACAATCAAGGGTTTCATTCAAAATAGTCAACAGGGTCGCAAGAAGCGTGTGGAAAAACCAAGGCGCAAAATAACTGCCCATGAACTGAGAAAAGTCAAGCGTGCAGCTGCCAAGATGCCACTTGCCACCAGTTTGGCCATATTTCAGAGCTGCAACATCACTGGAGTGCCCAAAAGCACAAGGTGTGCAATACTCAGAGACATGGCCAAGGTAAGAAAGGCTGAAAGACGCCACCACTGAACAAGACACACAAGCTGAAACGTCAAGACTGGGCCAAGAAATATCTCAAGACTGATTTTTCTAAGGTTTTATGGACTGATGAAATGAGAGTGAGTCTTGATGGGCCAGATGGATGGGCCCGTGGCTGGATTGGTAAAGGGCACAGAGCTCCAGTCCGACTCAGATGCCAGCAAGGTGGAGGTGGAGTACTGGTTTGGGCTGGTATTATCAAAGATGAGCTTGTGGAGCCTTTTCGGGTTGAAGATGGAGTCAAGCTCAACTGCCAGTTTCTGGAAGACACCTTCTTCAAGCAGTGGTACAGGAAGAAGTCTGCATCCTTCAAGAAAAACATGATTTTCATGAAGGACAATGCTCCATCACACGCGTCCAAGTACTCCACAGCATGGCTGGCAAGAAAGGGTATAAAAGAAGAAAATCTAATGACATGGCCTCCTTGTTCACCTGATCTGAACCCCATTGAGAACCTGTGGTCCATCATCAAATGTGAGATTTACAAGGAGGGAAAACAGTACACCTCTCTGAACAGTGTCTGGGAGGCTGTGGTTGCTGCTGCACGCAATGTTGATGGTGAACAGATCAAAACACTGACAGAATCCATGGATGGCAGGCATTTGAGTGTCCTTGCAAAGAAAGGTGGCTATATTGGTCACTGATTTGTTTTTGTTTTGTTTTTGAATGTCAGAAATGTATATTTGTGAATGTTGAGATGTTATATTGGTTTCACTGGTAAAAATAAATAATTGAAATGGGTATATATTTGTTTTTTGTTAAGTTGCCTAATAATTATGCACAGTAATAGTCACCTGCACACACAGATACCCCCCTAAAATAGCTATAACTAAAAACAAACTAAAAACTACTTCCAAAACTATTCAGCTTTGATATTAATGAGTTTTTTGGGTTCATTGAGAACATGGTTGTTGTTCAATAATAAAATTAATCCTCAAAAATACAACTTGCCTAATAATTCTGCACTCCCTGTATAAGTAACATTTTGAACAATTATAACAGATTAACCACTATACAGTCACATGCCAGCTTGTATAAAAAGAAACATAAATACAAAATTAAATAGCTCACCAACATTATATATAATGTAAAATTGCAATAAAGAACAGTAACCCATTCCAGACATTGTTAAATTAAAGGGATGTTACATAAAATCGCATTTGTCCTTGAAGTAACTGTGAGAAAGAAAACATTTTTATTTATACCTGGGGTTTTCTTTATTTAAAACTAAGATCAGCTAACCAGAGTAACTGCTCTGTGAGTAATTATTGTGGAGTTACTTTTTATACTTTCTTTCTCTTGTAAGGTGTATCCAGTCCACGGATCATCCATTACTTGTGGGATATTCTTATTCCCAACAGGAAGTTGCAAGAGGACACCCACAGCAGAGCTGTAAAATAGCTCCTCCCCTAACTGTCATAGCCAGTCATTCTCTTGCAACTCTCAACAAGCAAGGATGTTGTAGGAGAGAGTAGTTAAATATAGCTAGTTTATTTTCTTCAATCAAAAGTTTGTTATTTTTAAATAGTACCGGAGTTGTGCTATTTTATCTCAGGCAGTAAATAGAAGAAGAATCTGCCTGAGGTTTCTATGATCTTAGCAGGTTGTAACTAAGATCCATTGCTATTCTCACATATGTCTGAGGGGATTACACAGATGAGGTAGCTTCAGCGAGAGAATGGCGTGCAGTTTATTCTGCTATCAGGTATGTGCAGTTATAATTTTTTCTAGAGATGGAAAACACTAGAAAATGCTGCTGATACCAGATTAATGTAAGTTAAGCCTGAATACAGTGATTTAATAACGACTGGTATCATGCTTACTCCCAGGGGTAATACCCTTATGATATTTACAATATAAAACGTTTGCTGGCATGTTTAATCGTTTTTATATATGCTTTGGTGATAAAACTTTATTGGGGCCTAGTTTTTTCCACATGGCTGGCTTAAATTTTGACTAGAAACAATTTCCACTGTTGTAGTATAAAAGTTACAGTTGGTGCAGTTAAAATTACAAACTGTGACATCCAGCTTCCCTCAAAGGCCCTCTGAATGCTATAGGACATCTCTAAAGGGCCCAAAGGCTTTCCAAAGTTGTTTATTGGGGAAGGTAGGGCCACAGTTTGCTGTGGCAGTTGGTTGTGACTGTTAAAAAACGTCTATTGATCCGTTTTTTGAACTAAGGGGTTAATCATCCATTTGCAAGTGGGTGCAATGCTCTAAAAATTTCGTTTTATTTACTGCATTTTTTCACTGTTTTTCAAATTCTGACAAAATTTGTTTCTCTTAAAGGCACAGTACCGTTTTTTATATTTGCTTGTTAACTTGATTTAAAGTGTTTCCAAGCTTGCTAGTCTCATTGCTATTCTGTATAAACATGTCTGACATAGAAGAAACTCCTTGTTTATTATGTTTAAAAGCCATGGTGGAACCCCCTCTTAGAATGTGTACCAAATGTACTGATTTCATTTTATGCAATAAAGATCATTTTCTGTCTTTAAAAAATGTATCACCAGAGGATTCTGACGAGGGGGAAGTTATGCCGACTAACTTTCCCCACGTGTTAGACCCTTTGACTCCCGCTTAAGGGACTCACGCTCAAATGGCGCCAAGTACATCTAGGGCGCCCATAGCGTTTACTTTACAAGACATGGCGGCAGTCATGGATAATACACTGTCAGCGGTATTAGCCAGACTACCTGAACTTAGAGTTAAGTGAGATAGCTCTGGGGTGAGACAAAATGCAGAGCATACTGACGCTTTAAGAACCAAGTCTGATACTGCCTCACAATATGCAGAAGCTGAGGAAAGAGAGCTTCAGTCAGTGGGTGATGTTAATGACTCAGGAAAGATACCTGATTCTAATATTTCTACATTTAAATTTAAGCTTGAACACCTCCGAGTTTTGCTTAGGGAGGTTTTAGCTGCTCTGAATGACTGTGATACCATTGCAGTGCCAGAGAAATTGTGTAGACTGGATAAATACTTTGCAGTACCGGTGTGTACTGATGTTTTTCCAAATACCTAAAAGGTTTACAGAAATTATTAATAAGGAATGGGAAAGACCAGGTGTGCCGTTCTCTTCCCCTCCTATTTTTAGAAAAATGTTTCCAATAGACGCCACCACATGGGACTTATGGCAGACAGTCCCTAAGGTGGAGGGAGCAGTTTCTACTCTAGTAAAGCGTACTACTATCCCTGTCGAGGACAGTTGTGCTTTTTTTTTTAGATCCAATGGATACAAAATTAGAGGTTACCTTAAGAAAATATTTTTTCAACAAGGTTTTATCCTACAGCCCCTTGCATGCATTGCCCCTGTCACTGCTGCTGCGGCGTACTGGTTTGAGTCTCTGGAAGAGGTTTTACAGGTAGCGACTCCATTGGATGACATACTTGGCAAACTTAGAGCACTTAAGCTAGCCAATTCTTTTATTCTGATGCCATTGTTCATTTGACTAAACTAACGGCTAAGAATTCTGGTTTTGCTATACAGGCGTGCAGAGCGCTATGGCTTAGATCATGGTCAGCTGACGTGACTTCAAAATATAAGCTACTTAACATTCCCTTCAAGGGGCAGACCCTATTCGGGCCTGGTTGAAGGAGATTATTGCTGATATCACTGGAGGAAAAGGTCATGCCCTTCCTCAGGACAGGTCCAAATCTAGGGCCAAACAGTCTAATTTTCGTGCCTTTCAAACTTCAAGGCAGGTGCGGCATCAACTTCCTCTAATAATAAACAAGAGGGAACTTTTGCTCAATCCAAGACGGTCTGGAGACCAAACCTGACATGGAAAAAAGGTAAGCAGGTAAAAAAGCCTGCTGCTGCCTCTAAGACAGCATGAAGGAACGGCCCCCTATCCGGGAACGGATCTAGTAGGGGGCAGACTTTCACTCTTTGCCCAGGCGTGGGCAAGAGATGTTCAGGATCCCTGGGCGTTGGAAATTATATCCCAGGGATATCTTCTGGACTTCAAAGCTTCCCCCCCAAAAGGGAGATTTCACCTTTCACAATTATCTGCACAACAGATAAAGAGAGAGGCATTCTTACACTGTGTACGAGTCCTCCTAGTTATGGGAGTGATCCATCCAGTTCCAAAGGAGGAACAGGGACAGGGTTTTTACTCAAATCTGTTTGTGGTTCCCAAAAAAGAGGGAACCTTCAGACCAATTTTGGATCTAAAGATCTTAAACAAATTCCTCAAAGTTCCGTCGTTCAAGATGGAAACTATTCGTACCATCCTACCACTGATCCAGGAGGGTCAATATATGACTACAGTGGATCTAAAGGATGCTTATCTCCACATTACGATACACAAAGATCATCATCGGTTTCTCAGGTTTGCCTTTTAAGACAGGCATTACCAGTTGTAGCTCTTCCCTTGGGATTAGCTACAGCCCCAAGAATCTTTACAAAGGTTCTAGGGTCACTTATGGCGGTCCTAAGGCCGCGGGGCATAGCAGTAGCCCCTTATTTAGACGACATCCTGATACAGGCGTCAAACTTCCAAATTGCCAAGTCTCATACGGACGTAGTACTGGCATTTCTGTGGTCGCATGGGTGGAAAGTGAATGAGGAAAAGAGTTCTCTATCCCCACTCACAAGAGTTTCCTTTCTAGGGACTCTGATAGATTCTGTAGAAATGAAAATTCACCTGACGGAGTCCAGGTTATCAAAGCTTCTAAATTCCTGCTGGGTTCTTCATTCCATTCCGCGCCCTTCGGTGGTTCAGTGTATGGACGTAATCGGCTTAATGGTAGCGGCAATGGACATAGTGCCGTTTGCACGCTTACATCTCAGACCGCTGCAACTATGCATGCTCAGTCAGTGGAGCGGGGATTACACAGATTTGTCCCCTCAACTGAATCTGGACCAAGAGACCAGGGATTCTCTTCTCTGGTGGCTATCTCGGGTCCATCTGTCCAAAGGTATGACCTTTTGCAGGCCAGATTGGACAATTGTTACTACAGATGCCAGCCTTCTAGGTTGGGGTGCAGTCTGGAACTCCCTGAAGGCTCAGGGATCGTGGACTCAGGAGGAGTCTCTCCTTCCATTAAATATTCTGGAACTAAGAGCGATATTCAAGGCTCTTCAGGCTTGGCATCAGTTAGCAACTCTGAGGTACATCAGATTTCAGTCGGACAACATCACGACTGTAGCTTACATCAACCATCAAGGGGGAACGAGAAGTTCCCTAGAGATGTTAGAAGTTTAAAAAATAATTCGCTGGGCAGAGATTCACTCTTGCCACCTATCAGCTATCCATATCCCAGGTGTACAGCACTGGGAGGCGGATTTTCTAAGTCGTCAGACTTTTCATCCGGGAGAGTGGGAACTCCATCCGTAGGCATTTGCACAACTGATTCATCGTTGGGGCAAACCAGAACTGGATCTCATGGCGTCTCGCCAGAACGCCAAGCTTCCGTGTTACAGATCCAGGTCCAGGGATCCCAAGGCTACACTGATAGATGCTCTAGCAGCGCCCTGGTCTTTCAACCTGGCTTATGTGTTTCCACCGTTTCCTCTGCTCCCTCGACTGATTGTCAAGATCAAGCAGGAGAGAGCATCGGTGATTCTGATAGCACCTGCGTGGCCACGCAGGACCTGGTATGCAGATCTAGTGGACATGTCATCCTTTCCACCATGGTCTCTGCCTCTGAAACAGGACCTTCTACTTCAGGGTCCTTTCAACCATCCAAATCTAATTTCTCTGAGGCTGACTGCCTGGAGATTGAACGCTTGATTTTATCAAAGCGTGACTTCTCCGAGTCAGTTATTGATACCTTAAGACAGGCATGAAAGCCTGTCACCAGGAAAATTTACCATAAGGTATGGCGTAGATATCTTTATTGGTGTGAATCCAAAGGTTACTCATGGAGTAAGGTCAGGATTGCTAGGATATTATCTTTTCTCCAAGAAGGTTTGGAAAAAGGATTGTCAGCTAGTTAAGCGTCTGGCAGATGTTACAGACGTTCAGGCATTTTGTCAGGCTTTAGTTAGAATCAAGCCTGTGTTTAAACCTGTTGCTCCACCATGGAGCTTAAACTTGGTTCTTAAGGTTCTTCAAGGAGTTCCGTTTGAACCTCTTCATTCCATAGATATCAAGCTTTTATCTTGGAAAGTTCTTTTTTTGGTAGCTATTTCCTCGGCTCGTAGAGTCTCTGAGCTATCTGCCTTACAATGTGATTCTCCTTATCTGATTTTTCATACGGATAAGGTAGTCCTGCGTACCAAACCTGGGTTCTTACCTAAGGTGGTATCTAACAAGAATATCAATCAAGAGATTGTTGTTCCATCCTTGTGTTACACAATTTGGACGTGGTCCGTGCTTTAAAGTTTTACTTACAAGCTACTAAAGATTTTCGTCAAACATCTGCTTTGTTTGTTGTCTACTCTGGACAGAGGAGAGGTCAAAAGGCTTCGGCAACCTCTTTTTCTTTTTGACTAAGAAGCTTAATCCGCTTAGCCTATGAGACTGCTGGACAGCAACCTCCTGAAAGGATTACAGCTCATTCCACTAGAGCTGTGGCTTCCACTTGGGCCTTTAAAAATGAGGCTTCTTTTGATCAGATTTGCAAGGCGACGACTTGGTATACAAATTTTATACTTTTGCTTCTTCGGAGGCTATATTTGGGAGAAAGGTTTTTCGGGCAGTGGTTCCTTCCATTTAAGTTCCTGCCTTGTCCCTCCCTTCATCCGTGTACTTTAGCTTTGGTATTGGTATCCCACAAGTAATTGATGATCCGTGGACTGGATACACCTTACAAGAGAAAACACAATTTATGCTTACCTGATAAATTTATTTCTCTTGTGGTGTATCCAGTCCACGGCCCACCCTGTCATTTAAAGGCAGGTAATTTTTAAATTTAAACTACAGTAACCACTGCACCCTATGGTTCCTCCTTTCTCGGCTTGTTTTCAGTCGATTGACTGGCTATGACAGTTAGGGGAGGAGCTATATTACAGCTCTGCTGTGGGTGTCCTCTTGCAACTTCCTGTTGGGAATAAGAATATCCCACAAGTAATGGATGATCCGTGGACTGGATACACCACAAGAGAAATAAATTTATCAGGTAAGCATAAATTGTGTTTCTGTGTGGTGATAAAAAAAAGTACCTAATGATTTGCTTTACTGTGATCCTGTGGGATTTCTCACAAGATTTCACATTAAGGGGCATATTTATGATTGTGCCACTATCGGCCACTAGCAGGGGGTGTCAATCAACCCGATTGTATCCGATCTGGTTGATTTCTGGCGATTTCTGTCCGCAGCCTCAGAGCAGGCAGACAGAATATGGAGTAGCGTTCTTTACGGAGCTTGATAAATATGCCCCTAAACATTCTTAACTCCTTGCACCATATGAACGTAGGTACTACATCACACAGTACTTTGCCCGCCATACTGCTGCCAGCTCAGAAAGCACTCATTAGTGGTATTGGATTGTACATATATGAAGAGTTGAAGTGCACCCCAGATACTGGACATAATTAGCAAGTGATGAGTCATTTGTGTGTTTATATATATATATATATATATATATATATATACAGTATATATATATATATATATATACAGTATATAAAGCCCTAAACTGCATACTGTCTGTCAGTACCTAAGATGGTGGTGACCAGTGAAGGGGGGGGGGAGCTTTTTGGGAGGGATCACGTATGGATGAAAGGGTGGGAGGGTAATCTCTAGACTACAGCGAAAATTAACCTTACAAGCTATCTGATTAACCCCTTCACTGCTAGGAATTTCAAAAGTGTGGTGCGCAGCTGAAATTATCAACCTTCTAATTACCAAAAACCAATAGCAAAATCATACATGTCTGGGGACCCCAGAGAAGCTTTTACAACCATTTGACTTATGACTGCAGTAATTGTGTGTAAGTAATTTCAGTGAGAAACCCAAAGTTTGAGAAAAAGTTAACGATTATTTTTATATTATCATATTTGGCGGCCAAATAGTGGCCTGAAATATACTAAATGGGGCCTAGATCAATACCTTGGGTTGTCTACTTTAAATATATATATAGTTTTCATGGGTAAATTAAAAAAAGAAAGGATCTATTTCTGTTTAAACGGAGTAATAGCAGAAAAAATTATCTGACATTTCCAATAGCAAAGTGGTTAAAGGGACATAAATTCCAAAATGTTAATTTCAGGATTTAGGCAGAGCATTCCATTTTAAACAACTTCCAATTTACTTATTTTTTATTTTTTTAAATCAAGCTTTATTTAGCACTTCGTTCAGATATACAAAATTAATGTACATGTCTTAACATACAGAATGTAAAGGAAAATTCACATACAATATAGTTGTACAAACCAGTTTACAAGAAGAACGAAAGGTGATGAGTTCTGTTAACCACTAAGTACAGTCTCCTATATCTATGATCTAAAGGACAAAATATCCTAAGTTATTTAAAGTCATACTCAGTGTTATAAAGCTTGGCATTTTAACAATTTTTCAACCATTATACAAATTTATATAAGCAAATAAATTATGTATTAAATACGTAAGTACACCGGGGAAAGTCAAGGGGAGATTTCCTTCTAGTTAGAAAGGGCAAGGTACTGAGAGCGGGGAAGAGAGAGAGAGGAAAAAGAGAAAAAAAAAAGGGGGGGTCTTACAAAGAAAAATTATCAATTACCTGCAATGCATGGGAGAATCATTCCAGACAGCCAACATCATTTCATATATAACCATTTGATTACTCTTAAAATAATGTAATTTCTCCATTATTAATAGTTCCTCCACTGAGGAACGCCATTCGTCAAACGTAGGAATATCTTTAGATTTCCACTTTTTTGGGATAAGCTTCTTAGCTCCTGTAAGCATTATCAAGAGATGGGCCCGAATATGTGTAGCTCCAACGTTAGGGAGATGTAGGAATATTTCAGGTGTGTTTGGTATTTGTATGTTTAGTTTGGCTGACATATCCCCAAGAACTGCCGTCCAGAAGTTTGTCAGTCTAGGGCAGGACCACCAAATATGTATAAGTGTGCCCAGTTCTCCACATCCTCTCCAACAAGTGGTATTAGCTGATGGGAATAGCTAATGTAATCTTGCCGGTGAATAGTGCCACCTAGTCAATAGTTTGAGTTGTATTTCCTGCACTTTAGCAGAAACAGAGGAGCGCTTCACCAGTCGAAACGATCTAAGCCACTCTTCTTCAGTTATTATATTATTAAGGTCCCTATTCCATTCCCTAGTATATGATGGTAATGGTGTATCTGGTGGTGTAAGAAGCAGCTTATATACTTTTGAGATCAATCGTCTTGGCGGAACGCTCCCTGTGCACAACAACTCAAATGGTGTAAGTTCCCTGAGAAAGTTATCTCTTTTTTTGTGATACAATAGAAAATGGGATAATTGGTGGTATCGCAACCAAGATGAGAAGATTCTCCCATACTGTCCCAACATATTTTGCTGCGAGCGCAGCCTGCCTCCCTCCAACAAATGCTGAGCCCTCTGACGCTTTATTAGCCATTTCCGATGTACCCTCACAATGTTCTGAAGTGAGGGATTTGCTGGCTGAGGGAGAGATTTCTGATTCAGGAAATATGTTCCCTCAGACAGATTCAGATATGACGGCTTTTAAATTTAAACTAGAACACCTCCGCTTATTGCTCAGGGAGGTTTTAGCGACTCTGGATGATTGTGACCCTATTGTAGTTCCAGAGAAATTGTGTAAAATGGACAGATTCCTAGAGGTTCCTGCCTACACAGATGTTTTTCCGGTCCATAAGAGGATTTCGGAAATTGTTACTAAGGCGTGGGATAGACCAGGTATTCCGTTCGTTCCCCCTCCTACTTTTAAGAAAATGTTTCCCATATCTGATGCCGTGTGGGACTCATGGCAGACGGTCCCTAAGGTGGAGGGAGCTATTTCTACCCTGGCTAAGTGTACAACTATACCTATCGAGTACAGTTGTGCTTTCAAAGATCCTATGGATAAAAAATTAGAGGGTCTTCTGAAGAAAATATTTGTTCACCAAGGTTTTCTTCTCCAACCTATAGCATGCATCTTTCCTGTAACTACTGCAGCGTCCTTTTGGTTCGAGGCTCTGGAGGAGGCTCTTCAGGTTGAGACCCCATTAGATGATATTCTGGATAGAATTAGGGCTCTCAAGCTAGCTAATTCTTTCATTACAGATGCCGCTTTTCAATTGGCTAAATTAGCGGCGAAGAATTCAGGTTTTGCCATTTTAGCACGTAGAGCGTTATGGCTTAAGTCCTGGTCTGCTGATGTGTCATCAAAAGCTAAGCTTTTAGCCATCCCTTTCAAGGGTAAGACCCTATTCGGGCCTGAACTGAAAGAGATAATTTCTTGCATCACTGGAGGCCATGGAGGCCATGCCCTTCCTCAGGATAAGACAAATAAGATGAGGACCAAACAAAATAATTTTCGTTCCTTTCGGAACTTCAAAGGTGGTCCCTCTACCTCTCCCCTGCCGCAAAGCAAGAGGGGAATTTTGCTCAATCCAAGTCAGTCTGGAGACCTAACCAGACTTGGAACAAGGTTAAACAGGCCAAGAAGCCCGCTGCTGCCACCAAGACAGCATGAAGGGGTAGCCCCCGATCCGAGACCGGATCTAGTAGGGGGCAGACTTTCTCTCCTCGCTCAGGCTTGGGCAAGAGACGTTCAGGACTCCTGGGCTTTAGAAATAGTAACCCAGGGGTATCTTCTAGATTTCAAAGATTCTCCCCCAAGGGGGAGATTCCATCTTTCTCATTTGTCGATAAACCAGACAAAAAGAGAGGCGTTCTTACGCTGTGTAGTAGACCTATATACCACGGGTGTGATCTGTCCAGTTCCGATAACAGAACAGGGGCAAGGGTTCTACTCCAATCTGTTTGTGGTTCCCAAGAAAGAGGGAACCTTCAGACCAATTTTGGATCTCAAGATCCTAAACAAATTCAAGATGGAGACCATTCGGACTATTTTGCCAATGATCCAGGAGGGTCAATATATGACCACCGTGGACTTAAAGGATGCGTATCTACACATTCCTATCCACAAAGATCATCACCAGTTCCTGAGGTTCGCCTTTCTGGACAAGCATTACCAGTTTGTGGCTCTTCCCTTCGGGTTGGCCACAGCTCCCAGAATTTTCACAAAGGTGCTAGGGTCCCTTCTGGCAGTTCTAAGGCCGCGGGGCATAGCTGTGGCGCCTTATCTGGACAATATCTTAATCCAGGCATCAACTTTCCAACTAGCCAAGTCTCACACGGCATCATGGTGGCTTTTCTAAGATCTCACGGGTGGCAGGTGAACATACAAAAGAGTTCACTTATCCCTCTCACAAGAGTTCCTTTCCTGGGAACTCTAATAGATTCGGTAGACATGAAGATTTTTCTGACGGAGGTCAGGAAATCAAAAATTCTATCCATCTGCCGAGCTCTTCATTCCATTCCTCGCCCGTCAGTGGCTCAGTGTATGGAGGTAATCGGCTTAATGGTAGCGGCAATGGACATAGTTCCGTTTGCTCGCTTGCATCTCAGTCCACTGCAACTTTGCATGCTCAAACAGTGGAATGGGGATTATGCAGATTTATCTCCTCAATAAATCTGGACCAAGAGACCAGAGACTCTCTTCTTTGGTGGTTGTCACAGGATCATCTGTCCAAGGGAATGTGTTTCCGCAGGCCAGCATGAGTCATAGTGACGACGGACGCCAGCCTATTGGGCTGGGGTACAGTCTGGAATTCCCTGAAAGCACAGGGATTGTGGACTCAGGAGGAGGCTCTCCTCCCAATAAATATTCTAGAACTGAGAGCGATATTCAACTCGCTTCAGGCGTGGCCTCAGCTGGCGCCGGCCAGATTCATCTGATTCCAGTCGGACAATATCACGACTGTAGCATATATAAATCATCAGGGGGGAACAAAGAGTTCTCTAGCGATGATAGAGGTTACCAAAATAATTCAATGGGCAGAGACTCACTCTTGCCATCTATCAGCAATCTATATCCCAGGAGTGGAGAACTGGGAAGCGGATTTTCTAAGTCGTTAGACTTTTCATCCAGGGGAGTGGGAACTCCATCCGGAGGTGTTTGCACAATTGATTCAGCAATGGGGCACACCAGAATTGGATCTGATGGTGTCACGTCAGAATGTCAAACTTCCTCGATACGGGTCCAGGTCAAGGGATCCTCAGGCAGTACTGATAGATGCTCTAGCAGTACCCTGGTCGTTCAACCTGGCTTATGTGTTTCCACCATTTCCTCTCCTTCCTCGTTTGATTGCCAGAATCAAACAGGAGAGAGCTTCAGTGATTTTGATAGCACCTGCGTGGCTACGCAGGACTTGGTATGCAGACCTGGTGGACATGTCATGTCTTCCACCATGGACTCTGCCACTGAGACAGGACCTTCTGATTCAAGGTCCATTCCAGCATCCAAATCTAGTTTCTCTGCGACTGACTGCTTGGAGATTAAACGCTTGATCTTATCCAAGCGGGGGTTCTCTGAGTCGGTCATAGATACCTTGATTCAGGCTCGAAAGCCTGTCACCAGGAAAATTTATCATAAGATATGGCGTAAATATCTTTATTGGTGCGAATCCAAAGGCTACTCATGGAGTAGGATCAGGATTCCTAGGATTTTGTCCTTTCTCCAAGAAGGATTGGAGAAGGGGCTATCAGCTAGTTCCTTAAAGGGACAGATATCTGCTTTATCAATTCTACTGCACAAACGTCTGGCAGATGTTCCAGGCGTTCAGTCGTTCTGTCAGGCTTTAGTTAGAATCAAGCCTGTGTTTAAACCTGTTGCTCCGCCATGGAGTTTGAATTTAGTTCTTAAGGTTCTTCAAGGGGTTCTGTTTGAACCTATGCATTCCATAGATATTAAGCTTCTATCTTGGAAAGTTCTGTTTTTAGTTGCTATCTCTTCGGCTGGAAGAGTTTCTGAACTATCTGCATTGCAATGCGACTCGCCTTATCTTGTTTTCCATGCTGATAAGGTGGTTTTGCGTACCAAACCTGGATTCCTTCCTAAGGCCTAGATTTAGAGTTGGGCGGTAGCCGTCAAAACCAGCGTTAGAGGCTCCTAACGCTGGTTTTTACCGCCCTCTGGTATTTGGAGTCAATCATTAAAGGGTCTAACGCTCACTTTTCAGCCGCGACTTTTCCATACCGCAGATCCCCCTTACGTCAATTGCGTATCCTATCTTTTCAATGGGATCTTTCTAACTCCGGTATTTAAAATCTTGGCTGAAGTGAGCGTTAGAAATCTAACGACAAAACTCCAGCCGCAGAAAAAAGTCAGTAGTTAAGAGCTTTCTGGGCTAACGCCGGTTTATAAAGCTCTTAACTACTGTGCTCTAAAGTACACTAACACCCATAAACTACCTATGTACCCCTAAACCGAGGTCCCCCCACATCGCCGCCACTCTATTAAATTTTTTTAACCCCTAATCTGCCGACCGCCACCTACGTTATACTTATGTACCCCTAATCTGCTGCCCCAAACACCGCCGACCCCTATGTTATATTTATTAACCCCTAACCCGCCCCCCACAACGTCGCCGCCAGCTACCTACAATAATTAACCCCTAATCTGCCGACCGCAAAGCGCCGCTACCTACGTTATCCTTATGTACCCCTAATCTGCTGCCCCTAACACCGCCGACCCCTATATTATATTTATTAACCCCTAATCTGCCCCCTCAACGTCGCCTCCACCTGCCTACACTTATTAACCCCTAATCTGCCGAGCGGACCGCTACTATAATAAAGTTATTAACCCCTAATCCGCCTTACTCCCGCCTCAATAACCCTATAATAAATAGTATTAACCCCTAATCTGCCCTCCCTAACATCGCCGACACCTAACTTCAATTATTAACCCCTAATCTGCCGACCGAATCTCGCCTCTACTGTAATAAATGGATTAACCCCTAAAGCTAAGTTTAACCCTAACACCCCCCTAAGTTAAATATAATTTAAATCTAACAAAATAAATTAACTCTTATTAAATAAATTATTTCTATTTAAAGCTAAATACTTACCTGTAAAATAAACCCTAATATAGCTACAATATAAATTATAATTATATTATAGCTATTTTAGGATTTATATTTATTTTACAGGTAACTTTGTATTTATTTTAACCAGATACAATAGCTATTAAATAGTTAAAATAATTACAAAATTACCTGTAAAATAAATCCTAACCTAAGTTACAATTAAACCTAACACTACACTATCAATAAATTAATTAAATAAAATACCTACAATTACCTACAATTAAACCTAACACTACACTATCAATACATTAATTAAATACAATACCTACAAATAACTACAATTAAATAAACTAACTAAAGTACAAAAAATAAAAAAGAACTAAGTTACAAAAAATAAAAAAATATTTACAAACATTAGAAAAATATTACAACAATTTTAAACTAATTACACCTACTCTAAGCCCCCTAATGAAATTACAAAGCCCCCCAAAATAAAAAAATGCCCTACCCTATTCTAAATTACAAAAGTTCAAAGCTCTTTTACCTTACCAGCCCTGAACAGGGCCCTTTGCGGGGCATGCCCCAAGAAATTCAGCTCTTTTGCCTGTAAAAAAACACATACAATACCCCCCCAACATTACAACCCACCACCACATACCCCTAATCTAACCCAAACCCCCCTTAAATAAACCTAACACTAAGCCCCTGAAGATCTTCCTACCTTATCTTCACCTCACAGGGTATCACCGATCGGTCCTAGATCCAAAATCTTCATCCAACCCAAGCGGGGGCTGGCAATCCATAAAAAGATAAAAGATAAGGTAGGAAGATCTTCAGGGGCTTAGTGTTAGGTTTATTTAAGGGGGGTTTGGGTTAGATTAGAGGTATGTGGGTGGTGGGTTGTAATGTTGGGGGGGGTATTGTATGTGTTTTTTTACAGGCAAAAGAGCTGAATTTCTTGGGGCATGCCCCGCAAAGGGCCCTGTTCAGGGCTGGTAAGGTAAAAGAGCTTTGAACTTTTGTAATTTAGAATAGGGTAGGGCATTTTTTTATTTTGGGGGGCTTTGTAATTTCATTAGGGGGCTTAGAGTAGGTGTAATTAGTTTAAAATTGTTGTAATATTTTTCTAATGTTTGTAAATATTTTTTTATTTTTTGTAACTTAGTTCTTTTTTATTTTTTGTACTTTAGTTAGTTTATTTAATTGTAGTTATTTGTAGGTATTGTATTTAATTAATGTATTGATAGTGTAGTGTTAGGTTTAATTGTAGTTAATTGTAGGTATTTTATTTAATTTATTTATTGATAGTGTAGTGTTAGGTTTAATTGTAACTTAGGTTAGGATTTATTTTACAGGTAATTTTGTAATTATTTTAACTATTTTAGCTATTAAATAGTTCTTAACTATTTAATAGCTATTGTACCTGGTTAAAATAAATACAAAGTTACCTGTAAAGTAAATATAAATCCTAAAATAGCTATAATATAATTATAATTTATATTGTAGCTATATTAGGATTTATTTTACAGGTAAGTATTTAGCTTTAAATAGGAATAATTTATTTAATAAGAGTTAATTTATTTCGTTAGATTTAAATTATATTTAATTTAGGGGGGTGTTAGGGTTAAAGTTAGACTTAGCTTTAGGGGTTAATACATTTATTAGAGTAGCGGTGAGCTTCTGTCGGCAGATTAGGGGTTAATACTTGAAGTTAGGTGTCGGCAATGTTAGGGAGGGCAGATTAGGGGTTAATACTATTTATTATAGGGTTATTGAGGCGGGAGTGAGGCGGATTAGGGGTTAATACATTTATTATAGTAGCGCTCAGGTCCGGTCGGCAGATTAGGGGTTAATACTTGAAGTTAGGTGTCGGTGATGTTAGGGAGGGCAGATTAGGGGTTAATACTATTTATTATAGGGTTATTGAGGCGGGAGTGAGGCGGATTAGGGGTTAATAACTTTATTATAGTAGCGGTGAGATCCGCTCGGCAGATTAGGGGTTAATAAGTGTAGTTAGGTGGAGGCGACGTTGGGGGCGGCAGATTAGGGGTTAATAAATATAATATAGGGGTCGGCGATGTTAGGGCAGCAGATTAGGGGTACATAGGGATAATGTAGGTGGCGGGGGTGTACAGAGCGGCAGATTAGGGGTTAAAAATAATATGCAGGGGTCAGCGATAGCGGGGGCGGCAGATTAGGGGTTAATAAGTGTAAGGTTAGGGGTGTTTAGACTCGGGGTACATGTTAGAGTGTTAGGTGCAGACGTAGGAAGTGTTTCCACATAGAAAACAATGGGGCTGCGTTAGGAGCTGAACGCGGCTTTTTTGCAGGTGTTAGGTTTTTTTTCAGCTCAAACAGCCCCATTGTTTTCTATGGGGGAATCGTGCACGAGCACGTTTTTGAAGCTGGCCGCGTCCGTAAGCACCGCTGGTATCGAGAGTTGAAGTTGCGGTAAATATGATATACGCTCCTTTTTTGGAGCCTAACGCAGCCATTCTGTGAACTCTAAATACCAGCGGTATTTAAAAGGTGCGGCCAGAAAAAAGCACGTGTAGCTAACGCACCCCTTTGGCCGCAGAACTCTAAATCTAGTCGTAAGATTGTTACTAATAAGAATATTAATCAAGAAATTGTTGTTCCTTCTCTGTGTCCTAATCCTTCCTCTAAGAAGGAGCATCTATTGCACAACTTGGACGTGGTTCGTTCTTTAAAGTTTTGCTTGCAAGCAACCAAAGATTTCCGTCAAACATCTTCTTTGTTTGTTGTCTATTCTGGAAAAGGTAGAGGTCAAAAAGCTACGGCTACCTCTCTTGCCTTTTGGCTGAAAAGCATTATCCGTTTGGCATACGAGACTGCTGGACAGCAGCCTCCTGAAAGAATTACAGCTCACTCTACTAGAGCGGTGGCTTCCACATGGGATTTTAAAAATGATGCTTCTGTTGAACAGATTTGTAAGGCTGCGACTTGGTCTTCGCTTCATACCTTTTCCAAATTTTACAAATTTGATATCTTTGCTTCTTCAGAGGCTATTTTTGGGAGAAAAGTTGTTCAAGCAGTGGTGCCTTCTGTTTAACCATCTGTCTTGTCCCTCCCGTTCATCCGTGTCCTGTAGCTTTGGTATTGTATCCCGCAAGTAAAGGATGAATCCGTGGACTCGTCTTACATTTATAGAAGAAAAGTAAATTTATGCTTACCTGATAAATTGATTTCTTCTATGGTAAGACGAGTCCACAGCCCGCCCTGTCATTTTAAGACAGATTATATTTTTTTTTTTATTTAAACTTCAGTCACCTCTGCACCTTGTAGTTTCTCCTTTTCCTTCCTGTACCTTCGGTCGAATGACTGGGGGGTGGGGCTAAGGGAGGAGCTATAAAGACAGCTTTGCTGTGGTGCTCTTTGCCACTTCCTGTTAGCAGGAGGATAATATCCCACAAGTAAAAGATGAATCCGTGGACTTGTCTTACCATAGAAGAAATCAATTTATCAGGTAAGCATAAATTTACTTTTTTTACAATATGATTTGCTAATACTCTGTGTGTGTGACATGGAGGCATTTCAAAAACCTTTCCTTGTAAAAGGCACAGTCAGTGGCGTAGCGTGGGGGGGGCCACAGGGGCGGTTGCCCCGGGCGCATAATTC